>NW_015638936.1:706934-714959 GCF_001515625.1 Sinocyclocheilus rhinocerous | reverse complement strand
CTCCTCACCAACGACATTAAACACGTGTCTACACCGGACGCGAGCAGCAAAATACAGTAGAACCCATTATAATCAGTGACACTGTGTACTCTGGATGCGGTGCGGCACGATAAAACCTGACATTAAACTGATGCCTTGTTCTATTTATGACGTAATGACACAAAGTTAAAATGATTTGCAACGGTCGCTTTGTCGCGTCCAGTGTAGAGCTGTTGCGGTGCGACAACTTGCAGCGCTGCTTAGACCGATGGGTGTGTGTCATCAAAGTACTGCGAGAGCTATAAGAGAGCGCGGACGTCTCCTTATGCTTTCTCTCGCCGTACTTTGTCATACACCGATCTGATCTTCAAGTCGAACACACCTCTTTACTCTCGCGTATCACGTGACCGTGTAATAGCAGCCTCTGCGATTGAAAAATCGCGTTTTTTCATATGGCAATATTATCGCAAATGCAATTAATCGTTCAGCCCTACTCATCAGTACATGCTGCTCTGAAAAATGTATTGTTTATGATGCATCATCTAAATGCAATAATTTTCTCAAATTTTCTGATGAAACAAAGGCTGTGTGAGCCGTGGGGAAATAATATTAACCAATAACACAGCATTATTTATAGCACTTTTCATCTAATTTTAGATCACCTTTAGTTTGACCCTTGACCTGTGCGCTTCATACCTGAGGTAAAGCATAGTGAGCGAAGCTCTGGTCTCCTCCAGCGTAGATCCTCTTCACACAGAAACTCTGCTCCGCCTCTGAAATACACAACCCCGTCAAATCTGAAACATCAAAACATGGTTTTCCTGGGGCGAGTCTCAATCAGCTCCATGAATCAGTACATAGATTCACAGTATACACACTGGGACACTGATGGGTGAACATGTATAATACTAAAGTGCAACTCAACTCTGTGTGATCTAGAGTTACATTTGTGCAGAAAACGTTATTGGATTTACTGACATGCATGGAGCAAAGCCTTCAGCATAAAGATCAAAGTCAATACATTGCATGCATTTGAGAAACACTGAGAAGGATAGCTGTCAGAGAAATTAATTCTGCTGAAAGACTTCATGTAGACAACCCACCTACTTCCATAGGCACAGGATCAGTATGTGCTCGACAGCAGCCCTTCACAGGGGCGGGACTTATCCTATTGCAGGTCGAGCGGGTTCCTAGCTGTCCGTTACCGCCGAGACCAAACGAGTCAATCTTTCCTGATGAAGGGATGAACGCCAAAGTGTGCTGCCTTACATGCAGGTGAAAACGAAAGCAATTCATGTTCTTCATGAGAAATACGAGACTCTTGAAAGTAGTCTCAAGCTTTCATACAGAAAACTAAGACAGATATAAAATGAAACAATCATTATGGATGCTTTGATACTTACCTACCACAAGCTATATGTGCAACCACATTCCCCATGAGTTCAAACACCTTCCTGGGGTTCACCTCATGGTTTGAGGTGTTGTGTCCCAGCTGACCGTAACCACCCGCTCCAAATGTAAACACACCTCCCTCCTACACAAACAAAATGACTAATTACTAATCATGTAGAGCTAAACCTGTTTATACTATATAGCAAATCTCAACTGCCTGATTTCTTAAAATTTGTCACAAATTTAATTATATTATCACTCAGCTCTTTATTTAAAGTTGTAGCCTATATACCAGTATGTCCAACATCACATACACATACAAACAGTATAATCACGTAAAGCAAAATCTATCTATATTATTGTCCAGCTCTTTATATAAAGTTGAATATATAAGTGTGCCCAACTTTATTTGCATACATATAGTATACTTATGTAAATCAATATTTTTTGGGAAACTTAACACGTTATTTCATTGCAAATTGTAACTATATTATCGCCCGGCTCTTTATATAAAGTTGGATATATAAGTACGTCCAACTTTATTCAAATACATACAGTATACTCAAGTAAAGCGATATTTTATCGCAAATTTGATTCACATTTCAACGCAAAATGTAACTATATTATCTCCCAGCTCGTTATATAAAGCAGGATATACAGCATGTCCAACTTTATGCACATACAAATACTACACTCATATTACTACACTTATAATCATATATTTTTCCAAGCACATTTTACACATTTTAAACCACATCAATCTTAATAACTACTATTCATTTGTTTATAATCATTTACAAGTGATATATAATAGTAATGAGGGCTAGAAGAGAAAAACACCTTCTACTCAAGATGTGTATAATTATTAAGCAGGTTTTCTTATACAGGTGAAATAGACCAAAAAGTAAAAAATTATTTATTGACCAAGGGAAGGATGCAATACTATAAATTTAGCAAAATTAAGGCATGACCTTTGGACAAGAAATGCTAATCGGGGCAGCAGGGTCACAAAAACTGGCTAAGAAGAAAAGCTATTAACTGCAAAAGACTTTGAGAATCAAGGCATTAAATCAAGAATTAAACCATCAGGAAACCTTTAGTCTCCAGTGCCAAAATTTTCCAGAGCTGCAAATTACCTGGAGTCTCCAGAATAATAATTATGCAAGCACTGTACTATATAGCATATCTCAACTGCTTGCCTTGTATCATAGCAAAATGTAAACTATATTATTGTCCAACTCTAATCTGCTAAATGTGACTATAAGGCATAAATATGCTGAGATACTATAAACATTAACATGAATATCTGCAAAGCAGCTTTGTGTATTGAGAAAAGTGCTATACACATAATTTGACCTGATTTCATCAAAACCTACCCGTATACGTTTCTATGGAATGGATATACAGCATTAAATAAGTAATCATAAACTACACGGTTCATAATTAAGCCCTTATAGTTAGCCATCATACCTTCGTTAATACAGCCGTGTGGTCCTCTCCACAGCATACGTAAACGACCCGTTGGGACCTGAGAGTCTTCAGTAAGGCAGGGAAATAGCGATCTGAGGAACACCACGCATCCCACCATAAAAATTTTTACACCAGAGAAAACTCAAATGAATGTCTAAAGTGTTTGTTTTACCATCATTGTCACTGAGGCCCAGCTGGCCAAACTTGTTTCGTCCCCAGCCGAAAACGGCCCCAGACAGCGTGAGCCCGAAGCTGTGAGCGCCCCCTGCAGATATCTGGGCAAATGGGACGCCCTGCAAAGACTGAATGACTTGTGGGGAGGAGACGCTGGCTCCCTGCATCCCGAGCCCCAGCTGTCCATATTTATTTTGGCCCCAGGAGAATATCTGACCTCCTTGAGCAGGAATAATATTGCATAATTAGGGTAAAGAGGGCACAATAATCAGGTTTAGAAATGTTTAGTGTTTAAGTCAGAATCATACCTCTGGCTAAAGCAAGGGAATGGCAGTATCCACAGGCCACCTGGGCAATGTGAAGCTCTGATAAACTCTTGACAGTTCTGAGAGGAGAGAACAGAAACACAGTGGCTACGCCATGCAGCTAGACTATGATCGTCATATTTGTCTACACGTTTTTTGGTACGGATCCAGCATTTTTTTTTTTCAAATATATGCAAAATATGTTGTAAACAGAGCAAACTCATTTACATAAATATATTTTATACCAATGTTTTTTGGCCATTTTTGCATATTTCTGAAAATATATATAAAAAAAAAAATGGAGGGCAAAAATATAAAATATAATTGAATTGAAGAAAATACATTCCATATGTCACATTTGAAGAAAAACTTTATTTTTGTGTATAACACATGTGAACATAACATCTTTGAATAAAAACATACTTTACAAATGTTCAAAAAATACAATTACAGTATATGACAAAAATGTAACTTATTAAATCATCAGTATTCTATTAAATCATCAATCAATGTTTTTTGAACACCAATCATTTAAAAAAAATTACAGTCTATAAAAAAATTAAACTTAAATCATTACAAATCTAGTTCTGATCTCTTGTATGCTATTCCATCCACAAATTTCTATTACCTCGTAATAGAAAATGTAGCCTTGCTGATTTTTATTCAATTGTGTTATATGTTTACATGTTTTATAGACAAACAAATGTGTCTCAACAAATGTGACTGTATTGTAATATATAGAGCGTAAAACAAATTATTATTATTTTTTTTTGCAGTACAGGCAATAAACAGAGCAAACTCATTTACATAAATATATTTTATACCAATGTTTTTTGGCCATTTTTGCATATTTCTGAAAATATATATAAAAAAAAAAATGGAGGGCAAAAATATAAAATATAATTGAATTGAAGAAAATACATTCCATATGTCACATTTGAAGAAAAACTTTATTTTTGTGTATAACACATGTGAACATAACATCTTTGAATAAAAACATACTTTACAAATGTTCAAAAAATACAATTACAGTATATGACAAAAATGTAACTTATTAAATCATCAGTATTCTATTAAATCATCAATCAATGTTTTTTGAACACCAATCATTTAAAAAAAATTACAGTCTATAAAAAAATTAAACTTAAATCATTACAAATCTAGTTCTGATCTCTTGTATGCTATTCCATCCACAAATTTCTATTACCTCGTAATAGAAAATGTAGCCTTGCTGATTTTTATTCAATTGTGTTATATGTTTACATGTCTTATAGACAAACAAATGTGTCTCAACAAATGTGACTGTATTGTAATATATAGAGCGTAAAACAAATTATTATTTTTTTTTTTTGCAGTACAGGCAAACTCATCAAAGAGGCGATAATACTGACATATTTAGTACTTCTAGGGGTTAAAAGGTGCAGACTGTTTTTTTTTACCTGGGTATACGGATACAATCTTCAATGTTTGAAAGGCCGAGCTGCCTGTCTGAGCCCAGACCCCATGCAAACACTTGTCCTTTATCATTCAGAGCCAGAGTATGAGCTGCACCACAAGACACGGACACAATGTTCTGAGCATCCAGAGACACGACCTGTTCTAGAGAAGGGATGTAAACATATAACAGCGTTTGAGTGAATTATACAGATGCACTACATTAAATACTGGCCTGGCCAATATATTGTGTGTCTTATTTCAATATGTTGCATCTGCTACAGCAAAATTCATTTGTGTTCATTATTGAACGTTTATTTTATTTTTAAGCATTTGCTATTGTCTGTTTTTATATGTTTTGATCCTTTGGCTTGTGAAACAGTGATGCAAATAAAGGACCATTTCAAAGCATCTAGACACTTCTAGATCATTGAGTTAGAGGTCATGTGACATCTAGGGAACTGACAGTTGTTAGAACAGCAGTCAATGTTACACTGACTGACCTGTATGTGTTTCTGTGGAAATGATAATATGTTACAACATCCATCAGATTGATTTCAGAGGAAGTACAGACTGTTTCATTGATATAACCTAAAATAACCCAGTGTTTTCGAACAGGGAAAGTTTGTGGGATTGTGATGCACTACCAAAAAGGCCAGTTTTTTTTTTAAAATTCAGCAAGGATGCATTAAATTGATCCTAAGTGACAGCAAAAACATTTATAATGCTACAGAAATTCATTATTTCAAATAAATGATTTTAGAATTTTCTATTCAACAAAGATTCCTGAAAAAAAAAAAATGTATCACTGTTTCCACAAAAATATTGGGCAGCACAACTGTTTTCAACATTGATAATAATCAGAAATGTTTCTTGAGCAGCAAATCAGCATATTAGAATGATTTCTGAGGATCATGTGACACGGAAGACTGGAGTAATGATGCTTTGATCACAGGAATAAATTATATTTTACTATATATTCACATAGAAAGCAGTTATTTTATATTAAAAATATTTATATTAAAAGTCAAGTCAAAGTTTATTTATAAAGCACTTTTTTTTAAACAACATGTGTTTACCAAAGTGCTGTACAAGCATGAATAAGGCAATATGACAAATAGAATAACAAAGTTAAAAAAATATGAAATATTATAGAATAATGTAAAATAAAATAGCAGCTCTCACACAGTGTTAAACGCCATACTATAAAAGTTTTTTAAGCTAGACTTAAAAACAGTAAGTGTTTGGGCCTTTCTAACATGTGAAGGCAAATTATTCCAAAGTCTAGGGCCCGCCACTGCAAACGCACGGTCACCCCTGCTCTTCAGCCTTACACGAGGGACAACTAACAATGAATGGTCAGCGGACCTAAGTCCCCTCGACGGAGCATATGGCTGTATTAAGTCTGAGAGGTATGTCGGTGCCAGACCATTCAATGATTTAAAAACTAAGATTAAAATCTTAAAATCAATTCTAAAACGGACAGGAAGCCAATGAAGAGAGGCCAAAATGGGAGTAATATGTTCCCGCTTTCGTGTTCCCGTTAGCAAACGAGCTGCAGCATTCTGAACCATCTGCAGTCTGGTGAGGGAGGCCTGACTAATGCCTACATAAAGTCCATTACAGTAGTCAAGACGGGATGAAATAAAAATGTGTATAATTCTTTCAAAATCTTTGAAACTCAGAAAAGATTTAATCTTAGAAAGTTGCCTCAGCTGGAAAAAACTAGATTTAATTACCAAATTACAGAGGGCTTCACAAATGGTTTTAAAACACCTAAATCCAGGTCAGGAGACCCTCAGGTACCCCCTGGAGTAAACAATATAACTTCCGTCTTATCCTCGTTAAATTTTACTGCCATCCAGGCTTTAATTTCCTCAAGGCAACACAAAAGTGGCGCTATAGAATTTGGATGTTTTTGTTTCAATGGCAGATATAATTGTGTATCTTCTGCATAACAATGAAACAAAATATTATACTTCCTGAAAATGGATCCTAGAGGAAGTATATATAAAGAAAATAGAATAGGCCCCAAAATGGAGCCCTGGGGGATATTATATAAAAAATATATATTAATAAAAATTAATATTAATAAAATATTTCACAATTTAGCAGTTTTTACTGTATTTTTATCAAATAAATGCATCCTTCGGGACAAAAATGGGACAAATTCAAACAATTAAACACTTTACTCAGATCTTAAATACAAAACTGATTCAATAAAACAATCATTCATATATTATTCTCAGGGGACAATTTTGGGTCAGCATGAAATTCTGTCTAAGATGCACTTTACATAAAATGTACAAAAAGTGCGAGGCATGATTGAATCCAGCAGGATCATAAAAAGTGGGCGTATTAGAGAGAAACCACCTTAATATTACCTTATTAAAAAATTTGAAAAATAAGAGGGATTGATGACATCAGCCACAATGGCTTGAAGTGAATCATGTAATTAAGATCAAGTAATTACATTAATAATGCCAAAATATTCTAATGTTAGTAAAGTGTCTTTGTGGCCTTACCTGGTTTCTTGCGTGCTTTGTCATGCCCCAGCTGTCCCAGGTCATTGCAGCCGCAGGTGTACACCGTCCCGTCCTCCAGCAGAAAGACGCTATGACGTCTGCCGCATCCCACATCCCGCACACGCTTGCCCTCGAAGAACTCGCATTTCCTCGGCTCCAGCACTATCTCCTCATCAATCCCACCTAAACCCAGCTGCCCGTACGAGGCATTTCCCCAGCACAGCATGACGGGGCCGTATGACCGCTCTCTTCCGCAGGTCAAGACCTACAGGTCCAGCCGCTTCACACACACACACACACACACACACACACGTCAGAGGAAAGCAAACTCTTTAATGCAGCAGCAACTAGATGCTAATTATTATTTTTGTATTATTATTATTGATTTTCACTCATTAAAAAACAGAAATACCAGAACCACCTCGAACTAAAGTGAAGAGAAAAAAAAAGAAAAAAGATAAAATAACTAAAAATAAAATAATAATAATAATTTATAATTTTTTAGAATGCATACAGGGTATGAAAAATGGGAACACAGGGATTTAACGATAAAAATAAAAATAGAAAATGTAAATAAAATTATAGATAAATTTGAAAATTGTGACATAAAAAAGTTATTAAATAATTAAAATAATTGCATGTAAAATACATTATATATATATATATATATATATATGAATCTGAGTCCCAAATTTTATACTGCCACCAAATACTTTATATACTACACTATACTATAACCATATACT
>NW_015638936.1:686903-706920 GCF_001515625.1 Sinocyclocheilus rhinocerous | reverse complement strand
TATGTGTATATATATATATATATATATATATATATGTATATATATACACCTTGCTACGTGTACTGCGTTAGGCTAACCGAGACTTGTCATTTGCACTTATATATTGTTGCTCTTTTGTTAGTTTTGACTGCTTTTATTGTCCTCATTTGTAAGTCGCTTTGGATAAAAGCGTCTGCTAAATGACTAAATGTAAATGTAAATGTACCCTAGAAGTAATTAAACTCACAAGCCTGTTATATACCATTACCCTGATTGATGTATGCAATCACTAGGTTACAAACCTAACCAAGTAGCCTAATAATAGTATAGCTGCTGTCACCGTTGTCAATGGGTGCCACGGTTTAAACAGATGAAAATGAAAGCGTGCAAGTAAGTCCTGCCTTGAAAAGAAAATTCTCCAGAAATCTCTCTAGAAAGTTCAGTTTGAGGGAGGTGTGTACATAAACATTTATTGCACAACACAGCTTACAGTCAAACACTATTATTGGATGCAAATAAAACGGGTACTACAGCTTTAAGAGCTTAAAGATACATGTAATTGTTTTATACCAAATAACAACAAATGCAGCACTGTATCGAATTCTAAACTTCAAACCACGTGATTCACGTAAGATTTAAATACCCTATGACGTGTTTAAATGGAGCGTGGAAAAAAATGACCGTTAAAACGGTTGGCATTTAAACGCAGTTCTGAGGGAATGTCAGCTAAATTCTTATTAGCGCAAAACTACGTGTATTTGTTTTCAATGACAGCCTTTCAAAATAAAATAAACCACACCTCACTACTGTTGTGCACGAATTTGTGCCTTTAATAAGACTACAAACATATACTCCATCAGTCCCTATTATATGTCACTAGTTCGCTTGAACACCGCTAACGTTACATTTCTGCACCCACACCCATGAGGGTTAACGTTAATCAGTCATAAATCCTGCTTTTTCTTACCTGTTGATATGTAATATAACGCTCCTGTGGACGCGTCCAGCACACGTTCAGAGTTTATGTTTACATCGACGTTAATGCAGATATGTTTTGTAATGTCATGACAGACTGAAAGAGCGCCAGCAGAATGAACGCGAAGCTACGGTAATATTCTAGAGCCTTTGTGACACCGGATGTGACGACACATGCATGCGGCGCTCCCGCGGTGGGGTTAAAACGAAACACACACATAATAAAATAATAATAATAACAATACGCGGTGGAGAATAATTTGCAAGATCTGTTGATGAATTCCGTTGATATTATGCTTTCTTTTCACGATATGTTCTACATGTCTAGGCTGTTGTTGTCAACATTTATTTTGTTAAAGTATATTACTTTAAGAAACAAACAATCAACTTTTAAAGTGTGTTTAATACAATCTGACGGATGAGGTTTTATCTACACGCGTAAAATGCTGGAAAAGCTTTGCAGCCAAAGCTAGGGAATTCTTCAAAATAAAAGTCTAGACAAGAAATCTTAAATGGTACAAATTGAGAACAAGAAAAAGGATTGCATTTGCTGTCAGACACCGAATAATTAAATAACCACAAAACTATGTTTTTGATTCTTCTTTTTGTTGTTTAGGGCTTGGTTTATGTATTTTGTAACATTTTTGAGTTGCAATGACACTTGCCCTAAATTTTCTCTGACATGGATATATTCAAATTGGGAAATTTTCACATGTAATTAGTCTGATTATTTGCAGAAATTTATAACCCTGGCCGTGTTCATGAATTGTAACCATTTTTGTGAACGTTGTAAGCGCAAAATTCCAAATTAAAAGTCCTATTATCATTCTACATAACCTGAAACATAAATAAATGAATGAATAAATAAAAGTGTGTGTATGTGTGTGTTTTCTTTCCCTCTATATAGTCAGTATAGGGTAAATTAATGAGAAGAAAAAAAATAATAATACAGTAAACGGGATTGTTAAGTTTGAACTAATACAAACAAACAGTTTCAGTATGCGAATGTTTGTGTGAATCTGAGAAGGGTGAATTTTAATCATGAACATGTTCCAGTGGCTACGAACCTCAGTGTAAAATTTCAACACCCAAACCTAGCCACAAAAGAAATGTTGCATTTTTATTAAAAGAAAAACAAACAAACACTGTACCAAAGTGCATTTGTAAGGTTACGAGACAATAGTCTGCATTCAGTGAGGTAGAGAAAATAACACTTGCTTGTGTTAGTAAAAACCACATTAATTTCTTACACAACGTTCATTTGAAATCCCATGATGTCTTCATTTATGAAAGATGGCCGTAAATAATAATACTTAAGTAAACTTAACACAACAAATGAAACACCACAAGGCAGTATTCAGTCAGTAACGCACGACAGCATTAGAATATTGCACATTTCGTATTATCCCACACCTCATGAACATTACAGTGATTTAAATAATCTAGCTTTTACCCTGATCTCGTAAATTAAAAAGGATTCGGAATCCAGCAGCTGAAGTGTTTTGATTCAAGTAACAGTTAAGAGCAGTGTGCTTGCTTGATGAATACAAACTCTCCCCCGTGCAGTGTAAACGGTCCGTTGCTTTCCTGTCCGGTTTCAACACCTGTCGAAGCAGGGGTACAGCGGGTTCACCTGGTAAGCCGTGCTGGGCACGTTCACCTTGGCATCCATGGTCTGTGTGAGACCGTGCAGAGGGGCCGTGGAGACCTGCATTGGTGCCGTATGTGTCAGATATGTTGCAGGACCTTGAGAAGACACTACCACCGGCTGACAGCTCTGCTGCATGTATTGCGTGTTCGGCCGCTGCATGTACTGATGCAAGGACACACTCTGACCCCGGACGGGATACACCATCTGTGCAGGCTGAGCACTCGGCTGCGGGCATTTCTGCTTGTTTGCTTCCTTTACGTCACTGTCATGAGCACTGAGAGAGCGAGGGAGAGGATATTAGGGAAGATGATGATTTCCATGTTTGTAGCATCAAAATGACCATTCAACTAGAACACAATATTTTCAGTCATTTTAGTACTTAAAGTGAAACTGAATGAAAATGAGAAATGATGCCTTTGCAACTAGCTGAAATAAAATAAGTTAATGATTTTTAGTTAATGTTGAGTTTATTTCAAGTAACAAAAAATGCAGAAATGCATTCTGTAACGTTGTATATGCATCCAATCAACTTGCATTTACAAGCATTCAGTAAAGCTGCATATGCATCAATTCAAGTTGCATTTGCATGCATCCCAAACATTTGTATTTGCATCAATGAAATTGCATTTACATGCATTCAGTAAAGATGTAAATACAACTTAAATGCATGCATTTACATCTTTACTGTATCTACAACTTTACTGAATGCACTCAATTTGCATTTACATGCATTCAGTAAAGTTACATATGCATCAATTCAAGTTGTATTTACATGCATTCCATAGTTTGTATATGCATGAATAAAGTTGCATTTACATGCATTCAGTGAAGATGTAAATGCAACTTAAATGCATGCATTTACATCTTTACTGTATGCAAGTATGTAACAATGCTTGCATGTACAATTTTAATGCATGTAAACGCAACTTGAATTTATGCTTATGCAACTTTATTGAATGCAAGTAAATGCATTCAGTAAAGTTGTATATGCATCTATTCAAGTTTCATTTACATGCATTAAAATTGTACATGCATGCAGTCAAACTGTACTTACATGCATTCCATTTGTATGGTTTTTTGTTAACGATAACAACCCTGGGTCAAACTCACATTAGAAGTCTCTCCACGCAGGGCAGCAGCTGCTCCCAGGTGTACGCTGACAGACGCTGCAGGCGCGGAGGCCAGGTCGGAGACAGACGCAAGATTACCCTGGAGGAGGCAACACACGCCGCAGCAACCAGGGACGGGACGAATCGCAGAAATGCATGGTCTTGACAGAAAAAGGAAATGTAAAAGAACAAAACATTCTGATTCTCTATATCATGCAGTTCTTATACACTCCCACAAACATTCAACAGGTGAAAATGCACTGCATCTGAATTAAACTCTGCACCTTGTAAAGAGACCTCTAGGAAGTAGTCAGCATATTTGGACATGTACAGCATGGTCTTCTCCATGCACACCATCGGCCAGCCGTCATGCAGGTCCGTCTCATTCACAGCGACCGGCAGGTAGTACTCTATGAAGTGAGCAGCGGTGGGGAGGTACAGGTTCCACTGAAACGTCTCGAGGAGCAGCAGCTCCATATGCAGCAGACCCTGTTTGGTCAGAACCAGGTTCATAGAGCTCATGCAGCCCAGACTGTTCAGTGTCTCCAGCTTCGGGACGCAGTCTTCTCTCTCCTCAAACTTACCTGGATAATAAAAGTGGTTATGCTGAGTGGTTATGGCGCAATACTATGTGGTGTGCTTTGTGCATCTCACACAATAACAGAATATCACAATCACAATAACAGGAGTATGACTCTTACTGGCCAAAAGCAAGCAGGACAGCGCGACCATGTGAAGCTGCTGTACTGAGATGTCATAGCGGTCCATGAACAGGTCCAGCAGATAAACAGCCAAGTGTCTGGCCGCCGGGCAAAGCTTGAAGCGATTGCTGACTATAGCGATAAGGTCTGCAAAATATCGTCTAAGGCTCAGCTGTGGGGACTGGCCTTTGTACGCAGGCAACCGCAGCTCCTGAAAGACATCCAACGAGACAACCACACTGCAATTAATATGTTTTATAATATTGATTTGTGCAATAATCAGTTTAAGTTGCACATGCATGCAATTGCCAAATTAAGTTGCATATGCATGCACTGAATTTGTAATATACTGTATATTTATATTAATTTGTAAGTCGCTTTGGATAAACGCGTCTGCTAAATGACAATGTAAATGTAAATTTGCATTTATATACATTTAAATGTTGCATGTGCATGCATACAAAGTGCATTTACAAGAATTCAATAAAGTTGCATGCATTCATACATTGAAGTTGCATTTATATGAATTCAGAACAGTTGCATATGCATGCATGTAAACAAAATTTACATGAATTCACTAAAGTTGCATATTATACATGCATTCAATCAAGTTGCTTTATTCATGCTTTCAAGCTGCATTTACATAAATTCAGAAAAGTTGCATATGAATGCATTCAGTAAAGTTGCATATGCATACATTCAAGTTGCATTTACATGAATTCAGTAAAGTTGCATATGCATGCATGCATGCACTACATTACAAAATCCAAAAGACAATTTCACTACCATGACAATTTTGTAATAACAGATTTGTGCAAGGTTCATGTGCATGCATGTTCGATGGCACCAAAAACCAACACAATGACAGGAATACAAACTTTGTAACGCAGGGCCTGATAGATGTCCTCTGCAAGTTCTCCTTTCCACCACTGACCCTCCAGCTCCATTGGGCTCCTGGAATATATGAGGTTTAAAGATCAGATCAGCTCCATTGAGCAAAAAGCACCTCAATGCATCCCAAGACAAATCAAAGCTCCAGCAACACTCAGCACTGATGACGGTGAGACCGCTGAAGGTCTTGGTTGGTCCAGCACACTTCAGGAGGAGAAGATCATTTAGAGTAACAAGCCTGGGTCTTCCTCAGTGTGCACAATAGTTATTGGGTCAAACAAACCAATGCATATCACAGGCAACATAACGGAATGACTTACTATACAATATACATTACAAAACATACAAAACATACAATAACCTACTATAAATCAAAGGGTCATGTCAATAATAGAATAGCGCAACATGTTTAACTTTTAAAGGGAAAAAGCAGACGATGAAAACTTTTCAGAGTCTAGAATCAGTAAAGAACTCACCGCACACAAGGACGCCTGCATACAGACAGTACAATGAAAACTAGCAGCCGAACAAACTTACTCGGATAATCAAAGTGTAACTCAAATCAAAGTTTACACTGTGTTCACGAGCAAAGAAACAGCACACAGCACGGCGAGCGCATTGCCAATCTCAGCCAATCAAAACCCGCCTTACAATCACAGAGCGCGACCAATCAGAATTAAGCTTTCATCAGCGTCAAGGCACGAATGTTTGTCGAGTGTCAAAGAGCAGCTAATCACAGAATTACACTGACAAAAGTGGTGGGAAAACATAAGAAGAAAACAACTTGCACGTGACACCTAAAAGAAACACAATTTTCACTATTAGCTGTTTGTAAAGTTTGTAAAACACCTTTCAACCCAAATATCGGAGCCTGCTATAACAAGATCTCACCGCTAGAGGCCGCCCTCTCCTCAATAATGATCACAGCATATAACCTTTGATTTTCTACAGAATGCAAATTGTATGAAATGCTTGTTTTTTTACTAATATAGTAATTTTGCTATATCATTCCTAACAATGTTTTGCCACACATTTGTCAAACATTACATTTACATTTAGTAATTGAACAAATGCTTTTATTCAAAATGACATAAACATTAGAAAAAAACAAAAGCAAATTACTGCAGGGAAAACAAAGTCTCGCAAAAGTGAGATGTATGTAAGTCATGTTAGCACCCTGAGCAGAAGTGTAAATGCAGAACAAACTCAATCTATTAGCATGTATTCAAAGACAGACTGTACTTTCCTTTTTAGATTTGTGTTTTCCTTATGCCTTAAAAAGTGCTCCCAGACCTGTCCAGTTTTTTGATAATTACATTTTTTTGTACTTTTTACTTTTTATTTATTTATTTTATTTATGATGATGATGATTATTTTGAGTAATAGATTTAAACCAATGTTGGCTTGTGATGACCTTTGGCTTTGTGCATCATGCCATAAAAACATGCCATTGAAGCATAGCTTCACAGGGGTACAGCGGGTTCACCTGGTAAGCCCTGCCTGGCATGTTGACCTTAGCATCCATGGTCTGTGTCTGCGTGAGCCCCTGCATTGAGGCCGTATGTGTCAGATATGTTGCAGGACCTTGAGAAGACACTACCACCGGCTGGCAGCTCTGCTGCATGTATTGCGTGTTCGGCCGCTGCATGTACTGATGCAAGGACACACTCTGACCCCGGACGGGATACACCATCTGTGCAGGCTGAGCACTCGGCTGCGGGCATTTCTGCTTGTTTGCTTCCTTTACGTCACTGTCATGAGCACTGAGAGAGCGAGGGAGAGGATATTAGGGAAGATGATGATTTCCATGTTTGTAGCATCAAAATGACCATTCAACTAGAACACAATATTTTCAGTCATTTTAGTACTTAAAGTGAAACTGAATGAAAATGAGAAATGATGCCTTTGCAACTAGCTGAAATAAAATAAGTTAATGATTTTTAGTTAATGTTGAGTTTATTTCAAGTAACAAAAAATGCAGAAATGCATTCTGTAACGTTGTATATGCATCCAATCAACTTGCATTTACAAGCATTCAGTAAAGCTGCATATGCATCAATTCAAGTTGCATTTGCATGCATCCCAAACATTTGTATTTGCATCAATGAAATTGCATTTACATGCATTCAGTAAAGATGTAAATACAACTTAAATGCATGCATTTACATCTTTACTGTATCTACAACTTTACTGAATGCACTCAATTTGCATTTACATGCATTCAGTAAAGTTACATATGCATCAATTCAAGTTGTATTTACATGCATTCCATAGTTTGTATATGCATGAATAAAGTTGCATTTACATGCATTCAGTGAAGATGTAAATGCAACTTAAATGCATGCATTTACATCTTTACTGTATGCAAGTAAATGTAACTTGAATGCATGCATATACAATTTTACTGAATATATGTAAATGCAACTTGAATTAATGCTTATGCAACTTTATTGAATGCATGTACTGTAAATGCAAATTGAACGCATTCAGTAAGCATCTATTCAAGCTGCATTTATATGCATTCAGTAAAGTTGTACATGCATGCATTCAAACTGTATTTACATGCATTCCATTTGTATGGCTTTTCGTTAAGGATAACAACTCTGGGTGAAACTCACATTAGAAGTCTCTCCACGCAGGGCAGCAGCTGCTCCCAGGTGTACGCTGACAGACGCTGCAGGCGCGGAGGCCAGGTCGGAGACAGACGCAAGATTACCCTGGAGGAGGCAACACACGCCGCAGCAACCAGGGACGGGACGAATCGCAGAAATGCATGGTCTTGACAGAAAAAGGAAATGTAAAAGAACAAAACATTCTGATTCTCTATATCATGCAGTTCTTATACACTCCCACAAACATTCAACAGGTGAAAATGCACTGCATCTGAATTAAACTCTGCACCTTGTAAAGAGACCTCTAAGAAGTAGTCAGCATATTTGGACATGTACAGCATGGTCTTCTCCATGCACACCATCGGCCAGCCGTCATGCAGGTCCGTCTCATTCACAGCGACCGGCAGGTAGTACTCTATGAAGTGAGCAGCGGTGGGGAGGTACAGGTTCCACTGAAACGTCTCGAGGAGCAGCAGCTCCATATGCAGCAGACCCTGTTTGGTCAGAACCAGGTTCATAGAGCTCATGCAGCCCAGACTGTTCAGTGTCTCCAGCTTCGGGACGCAGTCTTCTCTCTCCTCAAACTTACCTGGATAATAAAAGTGGTTATGCTGAGTGGTTATGGCGCAATACTATGTGGTGTGCTTTGTGCATCTCACACAATAACAGAATATCACAATCACAATAACAGGAGTATGACTCTTACTGGCCAAAAGCAAGCAGGACAGCGCAACCATGTGAAGCTGCTGTACTGAGATGTCATAGCGGTCCATGAACAGGTCCAGCAGATAAACAGCCAAGTGTCTGGCCGCCGGGCAAAGCTTGAAGCGATTGCTGACTATAGCGATAAGGTCTGCAAAATATCGTCTAAGGCTCAGCTGTGGGGACTGGCCTTTGTACGCAGGCAACCGCAGCTCCTGAAAGACATCCAACGAGACAACCACACTGCAATTAATATGTTTTATAATATTGATTTGTGCAATAATCAGTTTAAGTTGCACATGCATGCAATTGCCAAATTAAGTTGCATATGCATGCACTGAATTTGTAATATACTGTATATTTATATTAATTTGTAAGTCGCTTTGGATAAACGCGTCTGCTAAATGACAATGTAAATGTAAATTTGCATTTATATACATTTAAATGTTGCATGTGCATGCATACAAAGTGCATTTACAAGAATTCAATAAAGTTGCATGCATTCATACATTGAAGTTGCATTTATATGAATTCAGAACAGTTGCATATGCATGCATGTAAACAAAATTTACATGAATTCACTAAAGTTGCATATTATACATGCATTCAATCAAGTTGCTTTATTCATGCTTTCAAGCTGCATTTACATAAATTCAGAAAAGTTGCATATGAATGCATTCAGTAAAGTTGCATATGCATACATTCAAGTTGCATTTACATGAATTCAGTAAAGTTGCATATGCATGCATGCATGCACTACATTACAAAATCCAAAAGACAATTTCACTACCATGACAATTTTGTAATAACAGATTTGTGCAAGGTTCATGTGCATGCATGTTCGATGGCACCAAAAACCAACACAATGACAGGAATACAAACTTTGTAACGCAGGGCCTGATAGATGTCCTCTGCAAGTTCTCCTTTCCACCACTGACCCTCCAGCTCCATTGGGCTCCTGGAATATATGAGGTTTAAAGATCAGATCAGCTCCATTGAGCAAAAAGCACCTCAATGCATCCCAAGACAAATCAAAGCTCCAGCAACACTCAGCACTGATGACGGTGAGACCGCTGAAGGTCTTGGTTGGTCCAGCACACTTCAGGAGGAGAAGATCATTTAGAGTAACAAGCCTGGGTCTTCCTCAGTGTGCACAATAGTTATTGGGTCAAACAAACCAATGCATATCACAGGCAACATAACGGAATGACAATACATACAATATACATTACAAAACATACAAAACATACAATAACCTACTATAAATCAAAGGGTCATGTCAATAATAGAATAGCGCAACATGTTTAACTTTTAAAGGGAAAAAGCAGACGATGAAAACTTTTCAGAGTCTAGAATCAGTAAAGAACTCACCGCACACAAGGACGCCTGCATACAGACAGTACAATGAAAACTAGCAGCCGAACAAACTTACTCGGATAATCAAAGTGTAACTCAAATCAAAGTTTACACTGTGTTCACGAGCAAAGAAACAGCACACAGCACGGCGAGCGCATTGCCAATCTCAGCCAATCAAAACCCGCCTTACAATCACAGAGCGCGACCAATCAGAATTAAGCTTTCATCAGCGTCAAGGCACGAATGTTTGTCGAGTGTCAAAGAGCAACTAATCACAGAATTACACTGACAAAAGTGGTGGGAAAACATAAGAAGAAAACAACTTGCACGTGACACCTAAAAGAAACACAATTTTCACTATTAGCTGTTTGTAAAACACCTTTCACACCTTTCAACCCAAATATCGGAGCCTGCTATAACAAGATCTCACCGCTAGAGGCCGCCCTAATGATCACAATGATCACAGCATATAACCTTTGATTTTCTACAGAATGCAAATTGTATGAAATGCTTGTTTTTTTACTAATATAGTAATTTTGCTATATCATTCCTAACAATGTTTTGCCACACATTTGTCAAACATTACATTTACATTTAGTAATTGAACAAATGCTTTTATTCAAAATGACATAAACATTAGAAAAAAACAAAAGCAAATTACTGCAGGGAAAACAAAGTCTCGCAAAAGTGAGATGTATGTAAGTCATGTTAGCACCCTGAGCAGAAGTGTAAATGCAGAACAAACTCAATCTATTAGCATGTATTCAAAGACAGACTGTACTTTCCTTTTTAGATTTGTGTTTTCCTTATGCCTTAAAAAGTGCTCCCAGACCTGTCCAGTTTTTTGGTAATTAACTTTTTACTTTTTATTTATTTATTTTATTTATGATGATGATGATTATTTTGAGTAATAGATTTAAACCAATGTTGGCTTGTGATGACCTTTGGCTTTGTGCATCATGCCATAAAAACATGCCATTGAAGCATAGCTTCATTTCTAACTTATATTTTTGCATTGAAATGTAAAAACAATACACGTTAATTTGATTTAAACATTCAGCATTTTTTATTTTATTATTGAAACATTTTTTACATTTACAACATTTACTTTTGCCCCATGCACGGCCCTCAGTAAATATTGATTTTTGGTTCTTTGTATTAAAAGTTTGAGCACCTCTGATTTAAATGACAAATATTCTATCAATATGAGATTGTAGCTATTGATTCTTAAAACGCATCTTTTCTCCCAATATTTTTACATCCTTGATATCTAAGCAATGTGATTCTCCTGACTTTTCCATGACTTACTTTTTGAATGAATAATTTCTATTTTAATAATCATAATAATTGTCTTTTTGAGACTTGGAAATCACAGTTTTAGCTTGAAAGCATGACATTATTGACTTAAATGGCCATGAATTGAATAGCAATTACAAAAAAGTAAAAATAGATTAAACAAATAAAGTAAAAATAACAAATAATTTCTACATTGTTAGAATGTGTGTGTGTGTGTGTGTTTACTCTTTTCTCACATTCTCATTGACGCAGTGTGTAATAAACTGCTCAGCATGTAAGTGCTGTGTGCCTCTATACGGTCGTTATAAACAGTGCTGAATGATGTGTGTTGAAAGAGGAAGCACATGCTGTCTTCACAGGGCTGTGCACATCATGTGTGTAATAAACTGCTCAGCATGTAAGTGCTGTGTGCCTCTATATGGTCGTTATAAACAGTGCTGAATGATGTGTGTTGAAAGAGGAAGCACATGCTGTCTTCACAGGGCTGTGCACATCAAGTCTGTGGCATGAATGAGCTTCTTTCATTAACAGAAAGCCTACATGTAACTAGGCATTAATGCATGGAAAAATGCATGCAATTTAGACAATGCAGTTAGACATTAGTACGATGTGGCATGCAGGTAATCCATTCTTGTCATGAGCTGCTTTTGTCCCCGGATTGAACTGTCATGGCTGCCGCGCGCTGTTGACTGACTCTGGTTGGACGGGAGGCGGAAAAGCGCTGTAAGTCTGGTCACCTTCGACACTTTTACATGCACTTATATGCGTTTTCACATATGCATTGCATAAACTTTGACTTTGAAGCAGAGTGAAAGTTTTATTAGTGGAAATGCAGTGTCGGACGCGCATAATGGCATGCACGATTTGAAAAACATGTTTGTTGGTCAACTTTAAATAGGCAAGTCTGCATAGTTGCTAAAGTAAACTCTATCGCAGGCTATTGGCTTTGCATTTTACATCGCACTGCATTAAGTTTGATCTGAAACGATTTTAAAACTTTATAACACGTTCATTGCATTGTGACACAGGGTGAATTAGGCAGCTGAACCACAGGTGCAAACTGATTGTACTTTATTTAACTCGTTCAACTCACGGTGCATGCTTAGTACATTATATCTGATCATATAATTTCTAACATTTTATGTCTTTTGAGATGCATGGATCAGTATGCACGTGTATATTAAGACAAAGATGAGAGGAAGACTATTAAATACTCGTGTAGTGAAACTATGCTTTCAAAACAATACAGTACCATGGTACAGTGATGTTAATCCCATGGTACTTTGATGTGTATCATGGGATTAAAAGACTATCATATTACAACGGAATTTACAAGAAGGTTCCAGTGTATTTCAAAGAATACCATGGTATTACCATGGTACATGTTTAGAAAACACTAGTACTGAACTCATAGTCATTTATTTGTTACACACATGTTGCATAAGCAGTTAAGGAATAATAATTAAAAAGTAAACATAACAAAGGAGGACTGAGTACACATATACATGTACTATCATGTATATACCATGTTCAAAAATCATGGTAATACCATAGTACAGAGCATTTAATGCACACTTAAGTTTAGGTTCATTCAAATATATTGACTTGTAATAAAGATGTTGTAGTCCGGTTTTGGGTAACTAACTAAGGTAACGTTATAAATGACATTTCAAAGAAGACCAAGTTCTGTTTTTTAAAGAAAAATCTTGATGTACACACTGTATATGTAACAGTTTTTAAAATCTTTGTCATATGTGGTAAGATTTCGATCATAAACACTAGTTAATAATTCAATTGAATGTCCATTGAATAGTTTACGCAGCATGCATTACAATAATTACTCAAAATTACAAGAGAAAATGTAATAAACAAAAGCAGAAAATGCATATGTACTGTATGCACTGCAAAAATGATTTTCTTGCTCAATATTTTTTGTCTTGTTTTCAGTATAAATATCTAAATATTCTTAAATCAAGATACATGTTGAGAGGCAAAATGACTTGTATAATGATATAAAGCCTTGTTTTCTAAAAATTGTATCATAATTAAGTGAGTTTATGCTTAAACAAAGAAAAAAATCTGTCGATGGGGTCAGAAAAATAAACTTACTCAGTATTTTTGTCTTGTTTTTAGTATAAATGTATAAATATTCTTAAGTCAAGTTACATTTGCTTGAGAGGCAAAATGACATTAAAAATATCAAGTCTTTTATTCTGAAAAAAATTATTAAAATTTAAACAGAGTTTATGCTTAAAACAAGAAGAAAATCTGTTAATGGGGAAATAATAAACTTAATTCAATGGCAAAACAAAACACTGACAGATATTTATTCTTGTTTTAACAAAGAAAAAAATCTGTCGATGGGGTCAGAAAAATAAACTTACTCAGTATTTTTGTCTTGTTTTTAGTATAAATGTATAAATATTCTTAAGTCAAGTTACATTTGCTTGAGAGGCAAAATGACATTAAGAATATCAAGTCTTTTATTCTGAAAAAAATATTAAAATTTAAACAGAGTTTATGCTTAAAACAAGAAGAAAATCTGTTAATGGGGAAATAATAAACTTAATTCAGTGGCAAAACAAAACACTGACAGATATTTATTCTTGTTTTAAGCATAAATCCACTTAATTTTGATACTTTTTTTCTAGAAAACAAGCTTTTGTCTTGTTTTCAGTATAAACAACTAAATATTCTTAAATCAAGTTACATTTACTTGAGAGGCAAACTGAATTGAGATGTCTTGCTTTCTGAAAAATTTATCAAAATTAAGTGAGTTTATGCTTAAAACAAGAAAATGTTTCTGCCAATGGGCTAAGAAAAAAACAAGATAATTTTTCCTTGTTTTAAGCATAAATTCACTTAAATTTGATCAGTTTTTCAGAAAACATATACTATTTTAAGTAGTTTCCTTTCTCAAATAAATGCATCTTAATGAAAAAAAAAAGTTTAGATATTTGTAATGGAAAACGAGAAAAATACTAAGTTAGAAAATTATTTTTTACAGTGTATCACTCATGCTCAGTATTGCAACCAGAAACATTGGTGAAAATCTAATGACACTGGTTATGCATTCTATTAATACACTGGTTAATATAATGACACTGTTGTATGGATTATTGAGTTTTGAGCATGATCTATCTAAAAGCTCAAATTTCGCTTGTCTTGTATAGGGCTCTGTACATCCAATATGAATGGGGTCAATGCCAACCCTGACACTCAGGTTGGGAATGAAGAGAGGGGCATTTGGCATAAACGCCTGCGTCTCAGGAAGGCCTCCTTTTCATTCCCTACTGAACGAAACACTGTGAAACAGGAGAGGAATGTTACAGCACGTGGATGGAAAGTAAAAGGGAAGTCCAAGAAGCAACCTCAAAGTCTTCAGGCGGTGAACACCTTCACCTGCTCCTCGTGCAACGACGGCATCTCCTTCAGACCCGGCGAATTAACAATGCATTTTAAGATCGTCCACGGAGGGAAAGGAAGCCCACCGGTGTTTCCGTGCGACATGTGTGGTTTCTCCTCGCCGGTGTTCACTACGCTTCAGCAGCACCGAATGAAACACGAGGATTGTTTGTTCGCTTGTGAGATTTGTGATGACAACGTCCAGCGAACGCTTCCCCAACTGACCAAACATTGTCAAACTCACCATGCTCTAAACGCACAATACTACTGTCTGAAATGCAAACACTCCTTCCAGGAGATTAAGCAGTTTGTGTGTCACTCGTGTTGCATTACTGATGGCAGTGCACAGAAAAACGATCTCTTAAAGCACATGGCTGCTGCGTGCCGTCAAAGGTGGAGCCGAAGAAATTGGTGGAGAAAGCGGGCAGCTGTTAAGCAAGACAGTAAGCTGTCTCGAGAGTTCAAGTACTTACTTCCAAAACCAGAACCCCAATGGACGTCCCCATTGCTCCCGTTCTCCACACCCGGTCTACTGGACGACCACGGCGTCTTGCTGGATCCAGAGAAGACCTTGGAGGAAACGCAGCAGTTTCTCGAAAGGACTGTTTGTCGTGGTAAAAACTGGCCCGCATTTCTCAAAGGCGAGCAAGATTTTGTTTCTCGCGCGCCAACAACACCCCATCCGTCACAAGCAAATGCAAAGCGGTGTACCGCGCCACACACTGGGAAAGATAAGCTAAGCGGACTCATGGAGAAGAACAATATATCCGTTCCCCCAGATTGCACTACAAAGGTGGTCGGGTTCAAGATGGTGGACGGCAAAAAGCATTTAGTTCTCAAAGTCATTCCTTCAAACAAGCGAGACGTTTCGAAGGATGCTCACACTGTGAAACCTGCCAATCAGCAAGACGAATCCAATGATGTTTCAACTGTTAATGCCTCAGGAAACTGTTCTCAGGTGACGCCTAGAAGGTCTTCGTCCCAAAGAAAGAAGCAGGAACGATATGTAGCTCAGCAGGGCATTTTGTCTTCAGTGGTTGAGAGGATAAATAGCCAACAAAATGATGGATGCAACAATCAGGAACATGCAACTATTCATCTCAGTGCATGCAACGCCTTCAACCATAATTCTGATATTCAAAGTCCCCATGCAAAAAGAGCGAATGACTGCCAAGACAAAGCCTTCAGTGAATCCGAGGAAAACTTTACCGCATGCCAAGGAGATTCAGGTTGTCATAGCGATCTGACTTCGGATACAGGTTCTTTGGAAGAAAGGTGTAGTTCACGACTCCTTAAAACTGCGTTTGATGAAGAACCCAGTCTTGCACTAGATTCAAACTTAATTCGCCATCAGCCGAAAGCATGCTCCATCTCTGGGTTTGATTGCGTGAGTCCGTCCTCTGGATCTCCCCTGAAGGATCTGCCTGAGTCTTTGTGTCAAAGTGAAGACGGGGGCCTGTTATTCCATGGCAATGCTGACAAGTGCACAAACAACATGGACCCCAGAGATTCTCTGGTCCCGGTGGGTCAGCGCGACTGTAAG
The DNA here is from genome assembly GCF_001515625.1 of Sinocyclocheilus rhinocerous. Lineage (NCBI taxonomy): Eukaryota > Metazoa > Chordata > Actinopteri > Cypriniformes > Cyprinidae > Sinocyclocheilus > Sinocyclocheilus rhinocerous. The sequence continues at coordinate 690,700 of NW_015638936.1, read as the reverse complement.
AGCGAAAGCCGCAGTGCTCCAGACCTGCTTCACACGGTGGATGAGCTGCCTTTAACAACAGTCAACCATTTGCTGGATGAGGCGAGAGCGGATCGGACGTTATCGCCACACGCCAGCTCTGATGAACCTCTGAAAGATTTAACACACGCTGGAGGTAAGCATTAAGCAGAGCACTCTGGGATAAAGTGTACTTGTTGTGTTTTGTCTTTTAGACATGGTTCCCATAGTCATGGAAAATTTTAGGCAATTGTTAAAAGACTGGAAATTTCTATAGAATTGTGTTTAGTTGAATAGTTTTCGTTGTAGTTATACATAACTTGGCGTGTTGTGAGTGAGGTCTAAATAAAATTGTTTAAGTAAAGCCATGGAAAAGGAGCAGTAAAATGGTGTGGGAACCCCGTTCAGAGTAAAAGATCTGGTCTATCCTTTAAGACAGATGTACAGTGCATTCAAAATATGTACCTTGATGTTGATTGTTCGGCCAACAAAACATTGAAACTCTTTCCAGCAGACAGGAGACTCATGGTTTAGATGTTCAATATGTCTAAGCTTGCATGCATAGAGATCTAAAGTGGATACCGCTATATGAGCCGCTATATGTAAATCGCGCGCCATATTGGAACAGTCAGTGAACACTTACACATACAGTTATTTACTTGTATGAATATCTGTATATGCAGTAGTCTTTAGCAGCTGATTTTCACAGGATTTAGTTTATCATTAATGTTAGATAGTTCTGCATATAGTAAATATATTTTTTTTATTGATTTTATAAACATTATAAGAACCCTATCATAGATGTATCTATAGCAAAACGCTATAAAAATGCTAAAAAAAGCTTAGTTTTCATCTATCTGACGCCATTTGAAAAATATTTTATATTTGAAGTACTATCTATCTATCTATCTATCTATAATAATAATAATAAATAGTAATTATTAAAAAGTAATAATAAAATAATAATTATATATTTTAAATGTGTGTGTATTTTAAATATTTTAAATAAATAATAAATAATTCTTAATAAATAATTATTATCAAAACATTATTAAAGCATTTTTTTATTTACTCTGAAATGGCTCGGTAACCATTCCAAGCAATCTATTGTTGCCACAAATATTCAAAGTATTTAATGCAAGAAGTAAAAGATTGTATAAACATGTGTTCCATATGTGACCCTGGAGCACAAAACCAGTCATAAGGGTAAATTTTTCGAAATTGAGATTTATACATCATCTGAAAGCTGAATAAATAATCTTTCCATTGATGTATGGTTTGTTAGGATAGGACAATATTTGGCCGAGGCATTTGAAAATGTGAAAATCTGGAATCTGAGGGTGCAAAAAAAAATCAAAATAGTAGGAAATTTACAAAATATCTTAATGGAACATGATCTCTACTTAATATCCTAATGATGTTTGGCATAAAAGAAAAATTGATAATTTTGACCCATACAATGTATTGTTGGCTATTGCTACAAATATACCCCAGCGACTTAAGACTGCTTTTGTGCTCCAGGTTCACATATATGTATCAAAACATTGTATTTCCTCTGAAATGCTTCAGTAACCATCTTTCCAAGCAATTGATTGTTGCCACAAAATTTAAATAATTTAATGCAAAATATAGTAATTAAAAATGTTTTAAAAAACAGCATCAAAACATTTTTTTCAGCTTTATGTATTTACTCTGAAAAGACTCCTTAAACAATTCAAATGTTTTTTTTTTGTATGTTTTACTCAAAATGGCTAATGGTAATCGTTATCCAAGATATCTATTGTTGCCACAAACATTCAAAGCATTCAATGCAAGAAGTAAAATATAGTAATTAAAATGTTTTTCCACTATATATTATCAAAACATATTTTAGCTTTGTTACCAGTATTATAATACAAATACAATATTTGCCTTCATATATTTTTGTTAAAACATTTTAAAGCATGTTAGTTGCTCTTCTGCTCCATGTTTTCATCAGATGCAAGCCAGCGATCTGAGCCAGTCAACACCAGCATCTTCTCTCTCCTGCCTGATGATGCAAACTCTTCCACATCTGTCCCAGCAACAGCTTCTGGATCCAGCGAGTCAGGCATCCCTCTCGCATCGCTGAACAGAAAGCGCATGGGAGAAACGTCCTCGGCGGACTCTCCCGTCAGTAAGCGATCGACTCGGGCCTCGGAAGACGTCAGCGCCTCCGTCCTCTTCTGGGAGCCGGTGCCTCGAGACGCTCCGGCGACCCTTCGACTGATTCCCCACAGCTCCTCGCAATCCGTTAAAATCCCACGCCACAACCAGCCTGTCATAGTTCTCAACCATCCCGACACTGATATCCCCGAGGTCACAAACATCATGAAAGCGGTTCACAAGCACAAAGGCGCCGTGCGTCGCGTCGTACTTTCTCGTAAAACTCTCCGAGCTCTTTCCGAGTTTAACTGCGACGCCTTTCGCCATAATCTCGTCGCCAATTGCCACGCGTCCCACAGCAGGAGAGAATGGCCAAACGGGACCGTTAAAGAAAGGTTCAGCTTGAAACTGAGGCTCAAAAGAGTGTGTGGAAGAAAGTACACCGTAGTACCGACAGTGTCGGAGAGCATCATGCTGCAGCCGACGTTTAAATGCTGGTTTTGCGGGCGGCTTTTCACAAACCAAGAAGCCTGGGTGGGTCACGGACAGAGACATCTAATGGAAGCAACCAGAGGCTGGAACCAGCTCTTCAACAGATAGAAATGCATTCATTTTCCCGCATTAGCCATTTTTAAGAAGTGCTGTGAAGAATCAGGGTTGCTATGCAAATCTCAGGGTGAGAGAAATACAGTTGCGGTCCAAATCTGTTTCGTTCTTTGTAGTGATAAACCCTTCTCGGGCGATTGAATATTTATGATGACACGAGCAAGCAATATTTATTTTGTTCCACAATGTGAGATCGAATAGATGACAAATCACTGTGTTTTGATACGGTCAGACCAAATCCTTCTCGCACGATACCTGTGATAGATCAGGTTTTGTGAGATATTGCAGAGACCTCAGGTAATATTGTCATATTCCACTCTGTTAGCTTAATACTAATAGAAGAAGTGTGTTGACCTTCACTTCACGCTGAACAACGAGTGATTGAGCAGTAAGACATCGGTTTGTCTTAATACGTTATGTAGCTTTGCATTATTTTATTGTTTTATTTTTGACGTTTAAAACTGTCGTTTAACCATTACTGCTTGCTTTGTTGCTTTACTAATCATCTTTCAGAAGACTGAAATGTTTACAGAACTTGTTGATTCTGTTTGTAGGAGGCTACGGATCTGGTTTAGCTTCCTCTGTTTGTCACGTTACTGGTATATTTAGCATTAGTTTCAAACTACACCTGTATGCGAGAGCATATGTTGACGCAGCATTGGTGAAGCATCACTGAAATAATGTTTTGTATTTATGTGAATGGTCTATATTTATTTTTCAGCGTGCAGTCGGTTGATAAGTTACATGGGTTTGATTAAGGGTTTAATCAAGAGTTTAAATTAATTACCTTACATTTATTAAATTGTTAATGTATTATTCATGGATAAAGAATGTTGCAACTGTGATGTTTTTTGGTATCAGTAGTCAAAATTTTCCAAGAAATATTTTTATTCTCATTTATGAAGCCAAAGGTTTTTTAGGATCAGTGCACTCTAAAAAATGCTGGGTTAAAAAGGGACAAACCCAGCTATTGGGTTCAAAACATCCCAATAGCTGGGTCAAAACATCCCAATAGCTGGGTCAAAACAACCCAATAGCTGGGTCAAAACATCCCAATAGCTGGGTCAAAA
>NW_015638936.1:675236-686890 GCF_001515625.1 Sinocyclocheilus rhinocerous | reverse complement strand
CCCAACAGCTGGGTCAAAACATCCCAATAGCTGGGTCAAAACAACCCAATAGCTGGGTCAAAACATCCCAATAGCTGGGTCAAAACATCCCAATAGCTGGGTTTGTCCCTTTTTAACCCAGCATTTTTTAGAGTGTGTAATCTGATCAGAATAATAATTCCTTGAGTTAATTTTCACCAGGCAAACCTTTGATTGCACTGCGAATCAGGCACTTAATAGTGGTGTGAATTTCTGTAAAAGTCTGAAGATGGTCTGTGATCCACTTCACTTGAAAACCAAGCGTGTCTCTTATGTTTCTGTAGAAGTTTAAACACTGGTTAAAGCACTAGTGTTGCACTAACAGCTGTGAATGACACCTTGTATTGCTGTATTGTAGAAGTGCCTCTACAAAAAAAAACCTCTAGAGCTATCAATAAATAAAGAAATATAATTATTTTGAAAATTCATGTTTTGTTTCGGTACAGGTACATATGTATCTTGTTCTGACAACACCATTTTGCATATACATCAGTGTTTTGTTTTTTACTATACTTGTATACTGAAAAAAACAAGTGACAAAAATATGATAGTGAAATTTTCAAATGAAATCACAAAACAGATGATCTGGAAGTTCAGAACCACTGCTAGAGAAAACAAACATTTATGTAATTGAATGGTCACATATGGTAAATATTAACTTTTGGGTCGCCCACATAAGGTTGCCAGGTATTGTAACCTAAAAAGTGATGAAATTACAGGCATATCATTGAACAAATGTAGCAACAGAATCAACTAGCCTATATGTGGTACAAAAAATTATCATTTATTATTTATGACTTTTTACTATACACAAATTAACGGTAGATGTCAGGTCATTAGATGACGTATACTGTTGCAAAATAGCTCCAAAGAATATTTGCATTCAGCCTCTTGACACCTTACAGTGCACACCACTTCATAGGTACTATATACAGTATATGAAACAATAAGGATATCTTAAGCCATCTTTACACAGCCAAGTTAAGGCTGCTCTGTGCCTGCTCAAAATTCAATGTGAAGTCAGACTAAATAATGCCTGCTCTGACCCAGCTCAGGGATTTACCATGCAAAACATTATTTGATTTTATTTTGTTCGGAACCTTTATTCTCTTACAGAACGTCTCAGGTTACTTATGTAACCATGGTTCCCTGAGTAGGGAACGAGACACTGCGTCCTCTAGGGGTCGCTATGGGGAACGCCTCGTCGTGACCCGTGTCTGAAGCATACATTGAAAAAACACCAACTCGTTGGCCGGCGACAGCCATGACGTCACTACCGGTGCGACTATAGTATAAATAGGCGCCGGGAGAACATGTCACTCCCGGCGCCTATTTATACTATAGTCGCACCGGTAGTGACGTCATGGCTGTCGCCGGCCAACGAGTTGGTGTTTTTTCAATGTATGCTTCAGACACGGGTCACGACGAGGCGTTCCCCATAGCGACCCCTAGAGGACGCAGTTCGAAGTTCCCATGAAAGGGAACTATAAAGACTAGCACAGTCATATAATAAAAAAGTTCATATAATAAATCTTTGAGTGATTTCAAAAGGCAAAGGCAATTAAAACGGGGAAAGTTAAAGCTACAGTGCTGTTAAAAGTTTTAGGCACGAGTAAAAATGCTGTAAAATGAGGATGCTGTCAAAAATTATGTTATAAATAGATTTTCTTTATCAATTAACTTGATAAACTAAATGAAATCAGCTTTTGGTGTGAGCATCCTTTGTGTTTAAAGCAGCTTTTGTCCTCGGTGCACTTGAGCAGAGAATAGAAAATAGAACTAGAAAATACTAGTGTTCTAATACTTTTGGCCACCACTGTATATATATAGACCTATACACAATACCCACGTGATAATATTCCCCTTATGCAAATATTTAGGATTGTGCAATGCTAATCGTTATAATTTTACGCAACATACGCAAAACAACCACTTTAATAAAAAAAGTATTTTATTTATTTTTTTACTCAACACACCTTATGTAAGGTAAAACAAATGTTTATACAACGATTCATACACCCATAAACACATATAAACTGTACAGCTGTACCATATTTGCGTATCTTATACAACACTGCTGTTCTCTCTGTGTTTCGGGACGGTTTGCACAAAACGCGTTCTCCTGCGATGTATTTTTAAAAGACTTTTCTTCACGTTGCGCCGTGTCAAAATAAACAGCGCGTCTCGCTGCTGTTTTCAAACGCAAGAACGCGTCCTGTGCGAACGGCCCCTTAACCTGTCAGTCTGCAAAATAAGTTATAAAAGTAGAAGCAAGTCCCAGCTTTGCAAGCGTAGATCTGTTTCCATCATCTCTCAAGGTAAGATGTGAAACTACCACACAGTTGAATGAACGTCTCAATGCAGTTATATTTGTCATGAATGTCTTGAGTTTCACGCTGTTTCAAAGGCTGCCTCATGGCTTGACTGCGTGCCTGAGTTTGGTGGAGTCTTTGGTGTTGCTTTGTGAGTCGACCAGCACTAGAGGATTCTTCTGGTGGTTCTCAATGATGTCTGAGACGCTGCTGAAACGCTTGAGAGAGAGAGAGAGGATAGTTTAGTCAGTGATTGACCTTTTTCACCTCATGCAGTGAAGCCTATGGAAGCTTGTTTTTTTTCTATGGAATAAAAAAAAAAAATTTTTGACTTTTTTTTCTCGCAATTATGAGTTTATATTAGGGGTATGCGATACTGACAAAAAATAATATGTCGATTTATTGGGATTTTTTTTCCATAATGATAATTAAAGGATAGTTCACCCAAAAATGAAAATTCTGTCATTAATTACTCACCCTCATGTCATTCCAAAGCCGTAAGACCTTTTTGATAAAATCCGAGAGCTCTCTGACCCTCACATAGACAGCAAGTGTTCTTACACGATCAAGGTCCAGAAACTTAGTAAGGAGATCGGTAAAATAGCTAACGCATGTGCATGTTATTTTTGTTTTCTTTGCGCACAAAAAGATAAAAAAATTACGGTTGAACCCCTGATGTCACATGGACTATTTTACCGATGTCCTTACTACATTTCTGGACCTTGATCGTGTAAGAACACTTGCTGTCTATGGAGGGTCAGAGAGCTCTCGGATTTTATCAAAAATATCTTAATTTGTGTTCCGAAGATGAAGGAAGGACTTGCAGGTTTGGAACGACATGAGGGCGAGTAATTAATGACAGAATTTTCATTTTTGGGTGAACTAACCCTTTAAACAATATTTTGATAAGTACCTTGTCTGGTTTAGGCCTGTCATGGATAAATAAATATGACACTAAAACCGCCAGTAGGTGGCGGCAAGTCCCTGTCTTAATGACTGATTCAGTGAATCATTCATTTGAGCGATTCATTCAAAACGGTTGATTAATTTAGAAACGAAGCAAGTGACTGTATTTATGAATGGATAATTGAATCATTGACTCAGATGATTTGTTCAAAAAACAGATTCATCCAGAAAGGAAACTGCAGTGTTGGTCTGAGTCACAAATATTTGTTTGGAACTATCTTCGTTGACAAAAATAAAAAAACTCGGCCATTAATGTTTATAAAATTTGTAAGTCACTCAATATTAAACTGTTGGTTGTTAAACTGTTGTATAAAATTAATATTTTAATTGTTGTATAAAATTATTTTTTATATAAATATGAAAAACAAAAACCTCTACAGGTATTTTTTTTTTTTTGCTTTCATAAGATGAATTATAGGGGCATTTTAACTGCATTCTAATAAGCTTTATTATGCAGTGAATGCTTTTGGACTCTCAAAACATGTTTTTGTTTGTTTTTTGTTCAAAGCGAGTGACATACTTGATAATGTAAGCTTGCATATTATAAAAACAAAAATTAAGATATTATCGCAGATAAATAGCGCACACCCCTAAATTATGTCTCACAGTTCAGGCTTTTTTCTCTCAATTCTGAGTTTATATCTCACAATTCTGACTTTTCCCCTCTCAGTTCTGAGAAAAAATCAGAACTGCAAGATATGATCTCAGTTACAAGAAAAAAGTAGTTTAATTAAGATATCAATTTACAATTGTGTGGAAAAAGTCAGAATTGGTAGATATAAAGTTGCAATAACTTTTTTTTATTCTGTGGTGAAAACAAAAACAGAATTGAACAGAATGTAAACTCAGAATTCTGAGAAAAAATGTCAGAATTGCAAGTTAAAAACTCAGAATTGTGAGATAAATAATCACAGTTACTGTTTTTATTTTTTTATTCTGTGGAGGAAACAAGCTTCCATAGACATCAGAATGTATTTTGACACTTAAGCCACGTTACCTGAGTGGTATGAGTGCATTTTTTAAATATTATTGAGTTTAGATTGACATGAGGATGAGCAAGTAATGACAACATTTTCATTTTTAAATGCGAATTGAGTGTACAAATACTCTTTGGGGCAACATCCATGTGGTTTTACCTCCTCTCCTTGTTTTTCTTTCCCCAAAGCATACTGTTTGGTGGAAGCGATGTAGCGGACAGGGATGTTGTAAACTCGGCTGTTGTAAAACACCACCAGTGTGTACGGCTGCTGCGCGTCCACACCAGAGCTCTTCCTGAGCAGAAAAGAGCTGTCCTGAAATCAAATCAGACAAAGAGGCACATAAGCATTACATCCCAAATAGAGATAGACTCTTACATTTATGCATTTGGCATGTGCTTTTATCATAAGCAGCTTGCATTGCTTTTTTAAAGTGTTTTATCAGCTCATGCATTGCTTGGAAATTGAACCCGTGAACTTGGCATTGCAAGCACCATGCACCACTATTTTAGCTTCAGCCAGTAATTATCTGGTGATGTTGTAAAGCAGGGGTAGGGAACCCTTTTTGACCAAAGAGCCTTTTTTTCTTTCTATTTTAGGTTGGGGGGGTGGCTTATTAAATGTCTAAAATGTTATAAATAAGACTATTTAAAAATATTTCTTAATTTAAATGAATTCATTGTGTAAAAAACATTTGAAATAAATGAATGAAGACTTGTTTCGTCCAGAGTTTTTGAACAAATCTCTTGAATGAATGATTCAGACATCAAATTTTAACAGTCACTGGACGCCACCTACTGGCATAATGTAACATATACAATCTTTATTTAGTTCCGGTTATTCATTTTGATCACGGCTGCCACAACATCAGAGTCTATATCCGGACTATAAACTTATATCCCAATATACTTTTGTTATTATTTAATGTTTGCAACACGGAAATGTAGCCTACTGTGCAGTGTTGGGGAAAGTTACTTTTAAAAGTAATGCATTACAATATTGCGTTACTCCATAAAAAAGTAACTATTTTTTTTGTGAGTGAGATTAATTAATGCATATTCATATTTATTTTAGAACTACAGTAATATCTTCTGATTTCTCTCAACATGGGGACAGGAGAGCTGTCAATCAATAAATTGGAAAAAAAAGTAACTTGCGTTACTTATTTGAAAAAGTAACTCAGATATTCTCTAGTAAATTAAAAAGTAATGCGTTACTTTACTAGTTACTTGAAAAAAGTAATCTGATTACGTAACTCACGTTACTTGTAATGCGTTACCCCCAACACTGCTACTGTGTAAGTATACTGTTTGTGAACCTGTTTACTGCTAACTAGTGAAACTCTACAATAATATTACGAGCTGCAGCTCAAAATACATGTTAGATGGAAACATTGTGACATACAGTATCATTTCATTCTGGAGAGTGATGGAGAGGTAACATTAATATGGTTTTCTTGTATTTAACCCTCAGGATTGCTTACTTATAATGTGAACATACAGCTTAACTATTTTTCAGTTAAATAAATGTTCTTTATTTTAGTTCAATAATATTTATTTAATATTTTGAGGAGATCTTTTGATACTAAATACTATTTGTGCAATAAATATGGTCCATTAATGACTTAAAATATTTTTTTCTCAAAAATTTCTAATACTTATATTACAATTAGTGTAGTATTTAAGGTTCAATTAGAGAAAAGGGTTTTAAATTCCAATGCAAAGAGGCAAATTAGAGTCATTTGTGGTCGGAAAAAAATCACTTTCATTTGTAATGCCATGGTTTACCCACTAGGTACCTGTATGGCTCTTTACTAAATATACATGTATCTACTAGTTTCTTAAAAGAATATTGCAGGTCATACCTGCTTACTTATTTTTTAAGTTTTTCATTTGAATAAATATTTAGACATGTTTAAATACTAGATTTTTTTAAAATTAGTGTTACATCCTTTTTTAATGATACTCGTATAAATACACATAATGAATGCAAGCAAATACTGAATTTAACCCATGTTTAAAATTGTGCTAAAAAAGGCATTCGACTGCATTCAACAAAAGATCTCCTTTTATCCAATTATATGTACAGTATATGAATTGATATTGAATCGAAATCGAAATATATATATATATATATATTTGAATTAGTTTCTATTTTTTTTCTGTATTCATTTTAATTCTAGTTAAAGTTATAATTTTTCACACACACATATACAGTATCTCACAGAAGTGAGTACACCCCTCACATTTTTGTAAATATTTTATTATATCTTTTCATGTGACAACACTGAAGAAATGACACTTTGCTACAATGTAAAGTAGTGAGTGTACAGCTTGTATAACAGTGTAAATTTGCTGTCCCTCAAAATAACTCAACACACAGCCATTAATGTCTAAACCTGGCCACAAAAGTGAGTACCTGTGTGTTGAGTTATTTTGAGGGGACAGCAAATTTACACTGTTATACAAGCTGTACACTCACTACTTTACATTGTAGCAAAGTATCATTTCTTCAGTGTTGTCACATGAAAAGATATAATAAAATATTTACAAAAATGTGAGGGGTGTACTCACTTCTGTTAGATACTGTATATGTCTATATAGTTTTTGCTGTTTTTGTTTTTGAGTTTTAGTTTGTTATTTTAATAGGCCACTTCAAGTTGAAAACAAGAAATGTTGCCTTGACAGCTAGCTGAAATAAAACATGTTATGCCCCTTGCTCTTGCTGGTATTTATAATGCAGTGTCATTCAGCATAGTTTTGTGTTATTCTGTGCAGGTCTGACGTGCCTTAGCTGAGCGTAGGAGAGCGTCCTCTGCTGTCTTGCGGTCACAGCTGCTGGCATACCAAACCTTTTTATACACACCAGCTTCCTGTGTGAGAGAACAGGACAGTTATAGACTGACAGACACTGTAAGTGAATGCTGGGATGTTCTTGATTATAGTAGTTAAGCTGCGAACTGAGACACACAAACATATGGGGCATTTTTCATTTTCTGTCAGAGCCAAACCCTACAAAATAAAAAAAATTAAAACATATACATAAAGAAGTAAATGCATTTAAAGGGAAGTCAGTAATTGCAATCACCTCTTCAGCATCTCTAGCTGATCTGCTCTCTGAAGGCAACGTCCCTCTGCCTGTGGAAATAAAACAATATTAATCAATTGCTAGAAAAAGAAACTTCATCAAGGCTGTCAGAAAGTTATAGGCATATAAATGTGTCTATTGCAAACTGAAAAAGCTTGAATCTTACTTTGGGAGGGAAGCTGTCGAGGCAGAGGCATATATCTATAGCAGAAAAGGAGACTGTAGTTTAGTCCTTTTGTTCATGAAATTATAATAGTTTATGCTTACAGGAGAAAATGAAACTCTTTTTTTTTTTACTTGGCTCGATGGAACCCTGTTGGCGACGGGCTCGGCATGGTGTCTGGTGGGCTTCGTGATATAGTTACTGGTGTTGTTTTAATAGATGTGGCTGTAACAGAGATCATGCAATTGTTAATAGGCGACTTTAGTCTCTACTCTAAAACAATACAAGGTCAGAGTTAAAATTGCTTTTTATAAATGTGCAGCAAACTCTAATGTCAGCCACATCTACAAGTCATTGGCTATATTCAGAATAGCCTACTACCATACTAGTAGTACTACTTGAGCAGTATGCTAATTTTCTGTATGCATGCATGGATCTGCAACTGCTTAATTTGTCTGTCAAGCTGTGCATTTAAAACAGAACTTAATTTATGGAATACTGCATCAGTTTAACCAAATGCAGTGTAGATTTTATTTGTGCACTATGCTACTTTTCTGTATGCATGCATGCATGCGTGGATCTGTCAAATTGTGCATTATAAAACAACTTAATTTGTGGAATACTGCATCAGAAACATGCAGTATTCACATTTTCTGTACGGGTTCATGCATGGATCTGCCAGCTTGTGCTGGAATACTGCATCAGAATCGTGCAGCATGCAAATTTTCTCTATGCATGCATGCATGGACCTGACAAATTCTGCATTTTTGTGCATTATCAATCAGAACTTACTTTGCTGAAAACTGCATCGGAAACATACATGCTAATTTTCTGTATGCATGTATGGATCTGCCAAATTGTGGATTATGAAATGGAGCTTGCTTTGTGGAATATTTGTGCAGTACAGTAGTTTTCTTGCATAGATCTGCCAAATTGCACATTAGCTTTGTGGGATTCTGCATCAGAAACATGCAGTATGCTATTTTTCCTGTATGCATCCATAATGCAAATTGTGCATTATTAAACAGAGCTTAATTTGTGGAATACAGTATCAGTTTGACCAGTAGTGTAGTATGCTGATTTTCTTTATACACTGCCAAATTGCACATTATAAAACAGAGCATATTTTGTGGAATACTGCATCGGTTTGACTACCAAACTTAAAGACATTGTTTAACTTAGATTTATTTTGGAGATCATTAATGGGCATCTCTTGCTGAATTACAAATGCAATGTAATGAGGTCACATGACCACAGTGTCGAATACTGCTTGAAACATTTATTGCAGCATAATGCTTTCTGTTTTGCATCTTACTATTTAAAATAGTGCAAGCCGTATGCTAGTCTGTTCTGGACATAGCCATTGCTTTTTCTGTTCTTTTGTAGTGATTTTGATAGTTACCTTCACTGTCTCTGTGAGCAATGTTTGGTTTCTGCAAAAATGGACAAGTATTTGTCACTGAATGTTTTGATTTACCATTAAATAGAGATTAGATAAGATAAACGAGTCCATACCGGTGTCAAAGCAGGATTAGGTTTCTTCCTGAAAGATCAGCAGTGATGAACTGTTAGATAGTGAATCTGATGTTATGGCAGATTGATTCATTATCGTTCAGTGTTTAAGGGAGTCACTTACAGGTCTCTAGGTCGCGGTGTGGGCATTGATGGTCTCCGGGCCTCTGTGGCCTCCTCTGGCCCTTCACTGACACCTAATGACAATCAGACACACGTTACATACATGGGTTTTCATGCATTCATTTGCTCGGGTCTGGTTTGTGACTGATACTCACTGTCGTCTGCTTCACACACCTCATACTCGTCCTCTGACTGTGGTTCCTGCTTAAAACACACATAGACCATCATCATGTTCTCCATTCAAAACATGCATTTACACTGTTATATCTACATATAGGTTGCTTATTTACATGCTAATCACATGCACATGTTGTAAATGTGCACCATGTCTTATTTTTAAATGTTATGTAAAAAGTAATAAAAAATCATCAATACTTACTGGAGTTATTGTTGGCCTTCTGATGTTCATTCTGTATGAACAGATAAAACATGTCAAACATTTTTATTATTATTATTTGTGCAATCAACTTTTCTTTAAAATACATATCTCAGGGATATTTCGTAGTGATTTGACATTGTCATTGTCAGTGTTGGGGAAAGTTACTTTTAAAAGTAATGCATTACAATATTGCGTTACTCCATAAAAAAGTAACTAATTATGTTACTTAGTTACTTTTTATGGAAAGTAATGCGTTACGTTACTTTTGCGTTACTTTTTAAATCTGGACAGGGCTTGCTTGTTTGTTTTTAAAATAAAAAAGTTATATTTTTGGCAAATATAAAAGCCTTTTCACACCAAAAGTGAAATGAATAAGCCTCAGGCTGAAGGGAAAGTACATTTACGTCCGTACAGTAGAATGCAGAAGAAGACATTTCAACACACTTCAGCAATAAAAAAAGACACATAATGCTTGTCTAGAGTAAATTTTTGCTTATTAGTACGGTTGAACTGGATTACAGTAACATCTTCTGATTTCTCTCAACATGGGGACAGGACAGTTGTCAATCAATAAATTGGAAAAAAAAGTAACTTGCGTTACTTATTTGAAAAAGTAACTCAGATATTCTCTTGTAAATTAAAAAGTAATGCGTTACTTTACTAGTTACTTGAAAAAAGTAATCTGATTACGTAACTCGCGTTACTTGTAATGTGTTACCCCCAACACTGGTCATTGTCTTATAAACGTTTAGCATTATTAGAGCACCAAAATAATGAAACTGAAGAAGGATGTATATATGCATCTAACGTATTTTGATAGAAACTATAGGCAATATTTTGATATGGTTATAATGATAAATGTTTGTAAAAGTGCTAAATAATTGAACTGGTGAATTCAGAGCTAATCTAGTGGTTTGTAATGGGTAATAATGGTTGTGTAATACCGTGGACTGGCTTTAGGTGGCGCCATATGTGTGTTGGGTTGTAGAGTCGTGTTAGACCTGCTGATCAGAATAAAACATGTTTTTCACAGAGAACAACAGAACAGAGAAGCATGTGATGTGTGTCTCAGTAACGAAGGACATGGGGAAGTGCAGGACTGAATCATTAAGGGCTGTTGTTGCACTTTTAGAAAGACTTATTAACACTGTTACTGTAAGTTTCACCAAATGTAGTTGTGTAGATTTTAATGTGTGAATATTCTAGTCCCATATAAACTCTTAAAAATAAAGCTGCTTCACGATGCCATAGAAGAACCTTTTTTTTTGTCTAAATGGTTCCATAAAGAACCTTCAACATCTGAAGAACCTTTCTGTTTCACAAAAGCTTCTTTGTGGCGAAAGAAGGTTCTTCAGATTATAAAAAGGTAAGAAAGAGATGGTTCTTTAAAGAACCTTTGACTGAATGCTTCTTTGTGGAACCAAAAAAGGTTCTTCTATGGCATCGCTGTGAAGAACCGTTGAAGCACCTTTATTTTTAAGAGTGTACTGTTTAATTGCTGCCTTAAATTTTAAGTCAAAGTGGCATGTTTTTATCCATACTGAATATTATTAGTGCTGTAATCACTGCTAAAGAAAACTGAGTTCAGCATAATTGTGTTAAAGTTTAATGTGTGTAATAAAAAAAATAAAAAAAGGAGGGTTAATTTTGAAGATGTTTTACCTTGTCTTAGACTGAGAATTCTCCTATAATTAAATACAAAGCATTTTGTCAGAGCATTTGTAAAGCAAATTAATAGTCCATAAATTAATATTATATATAATGCATGATGTTATTTGTTGTATTACCTGTCCAGGTCATATTTCATGCCAAAATTCTATCTATCTATCTATCATCTATCCATCTATCCATCTATCATCTTATCTATCTATCCATCTATCATCTATCCATCCATCCATCCATCCATCCATTCATCCATCCATCCATCCACTATCTATCTATATATCTATCTATCTATCTATCTATCTATCCATTATCCATCCATCCATCCATCCATCTATCTATCATCTATCCATCCATCCATCTATCTATCATCTATCCATCCATCCATCCATCCATCTATCTATCATCTATCCATCCATCCATCCATCCATCCATCCACCTATCCATCTATCATC
>NW_015638936.1:669399-674383 GCF_001515625.1 Sinocyclocheilus rhinocerous | reverse complement strand
ATCCATCCATCCATCCATCCATCCATCCATCATCCATCCATCCATCCATCCGTTTTTATAAATATAAAAAATATTATTGCAAATATAAAAAATATTATTATATTATGCATGATGTTGTACTACCTGTAATTTATGCTGCTTTTAACTTCAATAATAATAATAATAATAATAATAATTGTGTTAAATCATGGTTTCCATTATTGTATTAGTAGAATCTAATGAGAGACTTGCGAAATAAAATGCATGCATTTTTTGTTGTTGTTGTTGATCTGATTGATCTGAATATCAGTGACCTGGACAAAACTCTTTTGATTTCAGCTCACCTTCATATCAGAAACCTCATAGAAATCTAAAAAAGGAGAATTAGAGTGTAAATATACGAGCCTTCAATATTAGATCGAAGAAGTCTTAAAGTGTGCATTTCTTGAAATAATCTCATGAAAGTCTCACCCGGAGCGCTTACACGAGCAGGAACACACGGTTTGACCGCTCTGTTAAACGGCGGCTCTATAAACAGACATTACGCACCATTAGGATTTACCCATTACAGTCATATTAATAATTCAGTGTGCAACAAAATAAAGGCCTTCCTCTGTCATCTTACTTCTTAGTGTTTTCTCAGTGGGGTCAATGTAATTATCATCATCCGCCTCGTCCTCCGGCTCAATGTAATCGCCCTGAACGGAGGAGAGTGCTTTAGTATCAGGAGTTTATTGTGCGCTAAATGAAACTCTGCGTGAACAGTACAAGCCGTTATTACATCATCTTCCTCTGCCAGGCTGCGGTGGGTCGGTCGTGGGGGTTTGTGCCTCTGTTGCATATGGAAAGGATGGTTTGGTTTTGCCGGTCGACCACGACAGCTGTCTGTAAGGCACAGGAAGTCTGGTTTTACATGCTTTTGCTGCTTAACAGAACTTTCCTTTTGTAGAACTGAACCTTTTAGGCTTATGTCATCACTTATTCCACTTCATTTTGTTTACATTTTTTATTCTGCTGAACACAAAAGGAGCAGTTTTGAAGAAATTATATAGTCCATTGAGGCTTTTATGCTCCAAAAATGACAATTTAAAAAAATCACTTTTCATTCAAAACCTCTTAAAAACCTTTTGTGTTCGACGGAAGAAACTCGTGCAGGTTTGGAAAGACGCGTGGATGATGAAATGATGACAGAGTTTTAAAGTTGAGTCAGTGATCGCAAGCCGTTTTTCTTTATGTGGCGAGTTTGAGAGCAAAAAATGTTGGACAAAACTTAATGTTCAGAAAGGAATCGACTGGATTATGAAAATAGGAGTGACATCAGATGAAAAGGGAAGTCAGGTTTTTACATTTAGACACTTTGTTTTCTTTAAAATAAAGTGCTCCAGTGAATCATTCAAAATAAAGTGTTTTTCTCGCATCATTTGCATAAAGATTCACAGCCAAATTTGGTCAAACACCAAGTTCATGTTCAAGTGCATATGAATCCACACCTCTGAGTTTACAAGAAGTCGTTTGGTAAATCTTTTAATTCACATTTTTAGTTAATTTTTATTTTTACATTTTCATTTTTTTTTTTAAATTTTCTTTTCAATGTATCTGTATAGAATTCCACATCTCTGAGTTTTTAACCACTACCATCCACATTTTAAATACGGACACTTTTTTACTGAAATGCTGGAAAATAATTGCATATATAATGTTACATCAACGTTCCACTACAGTACGAGGGAGCTTTAAAAAAGAAAAAGAAAACAAAGTCACAGATATTTTTAAACAGGCCATTATTATGGCACATTTTAAATACGGACACTTTTTTACTGAAATGCTGGAAAATAATTGCATATATAATGTTACATCACCGTTCCACTACAGTACGAGGGAGCTTTAAAAAAGAAAAAGAAAACAAAGTCACAGATATTTTTAAACAGGTCATTATTATGGCATGCAATAAATTTGTAAAATATTTATTATATACATTTATTTAAATTAAATGCTTGCACAACTAATAATTGTACTAGTCAAACAAATAGCTGGGTCAGATGTTTACCTTTTTGCCTTATTTTGACTTATTTCTGCGAATTTCTACATTTTTAAAAAGACATCCATCCTTTGCAGAGATAAAATGCAAGACAGAAAAGCATTTTAAAAACTATAGCATGTCAATTTCCCCATTTTTTAATTAATAAAAATGATTAAATAAGTATGTACATTATTGCATACCGTATTAAAATTTTTTATCTAATTTTGTTCTTTTTTTTCCCTTTCTAACAGCTCCCACTCAAGTGGAATGGTATTCTTGTAAACATTTTCCAGCATTTCAGAAATATTTAAATTCTTAAATATTTAATGTCCATATTTAAAATGAGTGTGCATTACTGTGAAGCACACCAATTAGTGTACAGTGCTTGGCAGTGGTCAAAAAGGATTTAATAACGACTTCTGCTGGGAGTCTTTATGCGAATGGTGTGGAAAAAAACACCTTAATAAAATCACTGACTAGCTCCTGTAAATGTTGAAATGACCTTATGTCCTCATGAGAAACAATTACCGTCCGAACAGTAAATTGCATTCCAAATGCATGAGTTTTAACAATAACAATTCCGAAAGTAAACAGAGTCGGTTTTGATTTGATGTGGACTTTCTGATACAGAAAGCGTGATCCTCACCCACATACTCTCCTCTGGGGTTGGTGATGGACGGGCTGACCGTAAAGTGTCCTTCAAGCCTCGGCGGAGGTTCGTAGTTATCGTCATGATCGCCCTGAGGGTCCTCGTACGTATCGCTGTCCTGTTATTTAAAGACGTATATGTGATCAATACATTTCCTGTCTCTTTATATTTCATGCTTTTACATCAGTTAAAATCTGTGCAAGTGTAACATTTTTTTGCTCATTCATTTTGAAAATGTTTCACTTAAAGCTTAGTTATTTCATCTCTAATATCTCTGACGTGTCAGCAGACATTACTCGTTTCAAATAAATGTATAACTTAAGATTTGATTGAATTGGATGCACATGACAGTGCTATTTTAGAATCACCGAGATTATAGTATTAATTAATATATAAAAAAAAAAAAATCATTTTAATTTTCTGTTTTAATTACTTTTTATATTTGAATTTAATGAAGTAATTTAGTTTTGTCATTTTGTTAGTTTTTAGAAAAAAAAATTTCTGTATTGTTTTTATTAACTTTTATTTTCACTTTTAGTTATTGTAGCACATCATATGAACCTAAATGAAAATGAGATGTTTCCTTGGCAACTAGTTAGTTTTTATTAATATTTTAATTAGTGCTGTCAAATGATTAATCGCGATTAATCGCATACAAAATAAACGTTTTTGTTTACATATTATATGTATGTGTACTGTGTATATTTATTATTATGTATATATAAATACAATGCATGTATATATTTCAGAAAAAATGTTGTTTATATATTAAATATATTTATATATATATAAATTCTATGAATATAAATATAGACATGTAAATACATGCAAATATTTTCAAAATATATACTGTATGTGTGTGCATTTATATATAGGCCTACATAATAAATATACACACACACATATTATGCAAACAAAAACTTTTATTTTGTATGCGATTAATCGCGATTAATAGTTTGACAGCACTCATTTTAATTCGTTTTTATTTGTACTTTTTCTGTTCTATTTTAACATTTTCATTTTTACATTTTACATTTGCTTAAATGTTTACATTTTTTGTGTGAAACTTCTGAGTGAAAATTGTTTCTACTCCAAATTTTGTTTTTAATATAAAATGTTGTTTTTTATTTAGTTGATACTAATAAGACATGTCACCTTTCAGACATTTTCAGTTCATGTAAAACAGCTCTTTCACAAATAATGTGAAACTTAAATGAGTGAAATGTGTTCGATGTGATAGTTTGCGGTAGAATATTGATTTGCATGTACATGGGCTATACAGTTATTGCATTGTGCATTACACTATTACTTATGTTATATTAATTGAGCGTTACATTTGCAAAAGTTCTCCAGTGAATGTCTTTTAGTGAAGTAGACTAATGCACTTACAAAATCTGAATCAGAGTCTTTCTCAGAATCCGGAGCTTCGCCTAAAAAGTGACACAACATGATCATGAGGTACGTAGCTGAAAATACTTACAATGACATGTGATTTGTGAGAACACAGCATTTATCCTGCACTTAGAATGATATAATTGTGTTGTGATGGTTTATAAATGTACTGAAAATTCCCCCGACCGCATTGAGTTACATCAGCTAAAGCCATTTTTAAGGATCAGATCAAGTAAAAACAAGTGCACATTTTTCAACTGCACATTCACTTTCTAGTTCAGAGACTTCAACTTGCCTTGATAGTCTCGCACTGGTACTTTCGGAGGTCTTTTCTTCTTTATTCTGAAACACAATAGCAACCCTAAATACAGGAGGTTCTTCATTGCTGTTGATTTCAGCACATTGTGGATTAGTGATAGTATGCTGAGTTTCATTTGTCAGCAACGTTTAAGCACATAATTGCATGTCATCTACAACATACGAAAGCACAAACACACAGTGGCAGGACACAGAATCAAGAGACGGTTGTTAAAGTTAAAGGCCGGATTATAGTAAGTCTTTCCAAAGACACCACAAAGCTCTCGTAGACGTTACGGTGGGCGTCTGGTGCTATTTCTTCACACACAGACAGAGAGAATCAAACAAGAACCCTTAAAGGCCGTTACCTAAGAGCTTTCATAAAGCTTTTAAGCAAGATAATTTGCTTAAAATGCAATTTTATATATGTATATTTTAACAATTAAATCATTAAATAAACACAATTGAATTTAAATTAAAATAAATAATTCAATAAATGAATTAAATTAATTTAATTTAAACAATCAAAAATGAAATTAAATCATTAAATAATTAAATTAAAAACATTTTATTAAAATAAATTACAAATTCAATTGAATCAATAAGTTAAATAATTAAATATGTCAAATTTATTAACAAACTTTAAT
>NW_015638936.1:660806-668766 GCF_001515625.1 Sinocyclocheilus rhinocerous | reverse complement strand
TTTTTTTTTTAAGCAGACACGTGTGCAGGTAAATGGAAAAAGACACACATGCTTGGTTTTAAGGATCTGAAGCGTCAATCAACAGGATTCACAACAGAAACACAGTGACACTTTGATACCGGCTCAGCGTATTTCTCCCAGTTTTGAGAATATTAGCTGTTTGTTCGTTCTGAAACCTTGAATAAATGGAAAAATTTATAAATTGGAAAACAACTGTATTGACAATTTGTATTGATAAATAACATCAACCTGCATCATATCTGCTGAGTGAAATCCAACACTTTTTATTTTTTCTTTAATTTTTTTTTACTAATTTTGGATGCTGATTCCAAAAATAGTGTCTGTTTTGCACATCGAGCACGTCACACTTTCCATACTTCTATAAAACACGAAATATGTGCGTTTTGTTGCATTTCTGCTTTTGACAACCATTTGTTCAAATTTCAGTCCTTTTTCACATGCATGACATTATTTGATGCTTAATCCTGATATCTGCTTTTTCCCCATAGATAGTAAATAAAATGATGCATTTTGAACTTTTGACATTCGACTGCTTGTTATTTTGATGAATGCATTAAACACACACACACACACACACACACACACACACGCACATGTTGTGTTTCCATGTTTTATGGGGACATTCCATAGGCGTAATGGTTTTTATACTGTACAAACTGTATGTGCTATTGCCCTACACCAACCCTACCCCTAAACCTACCCCTCACAGGAAACTTTCTGCATTTTTACTTTCTCAAAAAAACTAATTCTGTATGATTTATAAGCTTGTTTCCTCATGGGGACCTCAAAAATGTCCCCACAAGGTCAAAATTTACTAGTATTACTATCCTTGTGGGGACATTTGGTCCCCATAACGTGATAAATGCCAGGTACACACACACACACACACATATAATTTGCAAAATCTTCATTGTTATTTTGTGGGGGAAAAAAACTACATAATTATTATTGATATTTCTATACTCTGCATCATCAAATTAGGCAATGTTAGGCCTTTTTTTGCAAATTAATATGCAGGGCAGAACTCCAGTTTCTTTGGTAAAGTACCAGCAACTTTTATCAACAAGCCGCATGATCTGAGGAATCACTGATGTCTGGAGCACAAATGCATGGAACAAAAATGCACTGAAGTTTCATATTGAGGGTTTTAGAAAAACCCCTTAACCGTAAGCATGAACAATAGTATCAGTGCTACTTGATGTGGGCATACATTTGCAAACGCGAATGAGCTAAAACTGTTTTCAGGTTTTCATGTTATTATAATGAACACATGCATTTATGAATGTTTTGATGCAGCAGGTGTTCCTTCATTAATTACAAGTGCTTGCTTTTGTTGTAACTTTCACATTGTTTCTGTCATGCAAGGCACACCTAATGTCCTTTTTGGGACTATTCCGCCGTCTGAATAGAGGAAGTGAGAGGAAAAGTGTTTGAGGACAGTCAGCAGATGCTTCCTTGCGTCTGTTTTCAGACACTCAAAAAAGAACCTTTTTTCTTCTTCTGTTGTGTTTTAATTCATGAAGATGTATGCAGAATATAACACACCTTTTTAGTCTGTTGAAAAGGCTGTCGTCGTTCTTTTTTATGTCTTGAACGATTTTTTGGAGCTGCCTGAAAATCAAAACACGAGTTAAGAAAAGCACATGCAGATCAAAAGTTTGGTTGGCAGGGGGTTTTTTTGTAATAGAAAGAAGGCTGCATTTATTTGATCAAAAATAAAAAAAAATTGTGAAATATTATTAGAATTTAAAATAACTGTTTTCTAATTAAATATCTGTTAAACTGTAATTTATTTCTGTGACGCGCAGCTGAATTTTCAGCATCATTACTCCAGTCTTCAGTGTCACATGATCTTCAGAAATCATTCTAATATGCTGATTTGCTGCTCAAGAAACATTTCTGATTATTATCAATGTTGAAAACGGTTGCGCTGCACAATAATTTCGTGGAAACTGTGATACATTTTATCTTTACAGGATTCTTTGATGAATAGAAAGTTCAAAAGAACAGCATTTATTTGAAACAGGAATCTTTCATAACATCATAAATGTCTTTACTGTCACTTTTAATCAATTTAATGCATCCTTCCTGAATAAAAATATTAATTTCTTAAAAAAAACCACTTAGTTTGAAATGGTAAGATAGGTGGATAGTACATGCTTCGCTCTCAGACGTTCTGTAAGGCTCTGTTGAAGCGTAAAGCCTGGGTTTAACAGCTTATCACACAAAGTGAACTGCTTCTGAGCTGCTAACGTCTGTGTTTGTGTTTGTGTAGAAGAGACAGAGTTCGAGACACATAATGAATATAATTACAGTCCACATAGAAACTCAACACAATTCCAGCTTAAACCACTCACTAACTTCAAGATATCCATCAATCGAGCCGGTCACATGACGTGTCCTCATTGACCTTCATTGGCATATTGTATTGTTGTATATCTGATTATATCTTTATTTAACCTTTATTGATAGCCTCTCTGAGATGAAACAACTCTTTCACAGGAGTGTCCTGGCCACAATGAGCAGCAGTCAGTTTCATCCCAAATTTACAAAACAAAAACAAACTAAGAACACTTATCTTAAATGGTTTTACTTTTTGTAAATAATGATTTCAGTGACATTTCAAAAGCTTCCTGTTAGCTTTAAGAGATGCTGATAAAAATAGTAATAATAATTGATAAATCATTTGCTGTTTTTCAGTTGCATACTCATATAGATTTACTAAATGCAAACATTTTGATTTATTGAAAAATAAGTATTTTAAGTTAATCCCTGTAAGGTAAATCTTTAACTAGTTGTAGTCCGACTGAAACTGAGCGCAGACGACTTCCTTATGCATAGATAACAGTGAAACTAAATCATTTAAAAGCTCGCCTTACCTAAGTTTATCCGTAGCAGGAGCCGTGAATCTGTTGAAATGCTCCATTCTGTGTTTCTATACTGACTGCGGTGAGTTAGTAGTGTGAGCTGCTAGTTGAGTGTCAGCTAGTAGTCGACTGAGCGTGTTGGACATCGCTGGTTAAGCAGCACATGCTGCAGCTGTGTCGAGGAGGGCAATTTTTTTCCACAGAAGTGGTCGGTAATGAGGATTATGAAACTGCTGTTGAACGTCATGTTACCTCTATATTTAGAGCCACTTTGAACTGATTCTCTTCAATGAAATGATGCATTTTCTTGCGTCTCTGTGTTCTCAGTCTCTGTCTTGTGCATTTTGCAAACTTTTATCCGTCTAATAATAATGGTTATGGTTTCCCTTAATGAACTTGATTATTGCACTCTTCTGTTTTTTTTCTAACAGTCAAGAGGCTGCACTATGAATGATGTTTAATGCATTTGTATTCATCCTATCCTAACAAACCATACATCAATGGAAAGCTTATTTATTCAGCTTTCAGCTGATGTATAAATCTCAATTTCAGAAAATGTAACCCTTATGACTGGTTTTGTTGTCCAGGGTCACAAATGTGCACATGTGTTTTACTTCATGGATATGAAACAAACTTCTTGACTTTTCTAAAAATGTTTTTAAAGGTTAGTGAAAGTATGCATTTTATTTTTGGTTGCAGTTGTAACTGACGAGGAACGGACTTTTTGCTCAGTTGATCTTGTATGCACTTTATAAGACATATATTTGTTTCTTTGCAAAAAAATAAAATAAAAAATAAAATTAAATTGCATTGCTAAAATGTCTAAATTATGTAGGATATTTAGAAGTGAAAACAATCTGTTTTTTTCATGCATTATTTTGTGAAATATAGAAGAAAAAAAAATTGCATGAAAAATTATTATTTTTTAAATAAATTATTAAAAATTATATAAAGAGCAAATATAGCATTGGATCAACAATAAAGTAACAATATAAAAGTAGCAATTTAATGTTCATTACTGATTTTTTTTTTTGCATTCTGACCATATTGATTTGTATCTTTGCAGAATTCACATTCCTAAAATGTCAGTATATTTAGTAGTGCAAACATTCTGCTTGATCTGCAAACCAAGTAAAGAAACATCATTTAATGTTCTGTGCTGATGTCTGATGTATATTCTGACCACCATATATTTGTCTCTTTGCAGAAAAAAAAAACTACAAAAAATAACTGTATTGCTAAAATTTCTATGTCTTATAGATTTAGTAGTGAACAGTGCTGGGTAGTAATCTGACCATATTGATTTGTATCTTTGCAGAATTCACATTCCTAAAATTTCTGTATATTTAGTAGTGCAAACATTCTGCTTGATCTGCAAACCAAGTAAAGAAACATCATTTAATGTTCTGTGCTGATGTCTTTGTGTATATTCTGACCACCATATATTTGTCTCTTTGCAGAAAAAAAACTACAAAAAATAACTGTATTGCTAAAATGTCTATGTCTTATAGATTTAGTAGTGAACAGTGCTGGGTCGTAACTGATTACATGTAATCTAGATTACATAATCCATTACAATTACTTTTTATGGATTGCATTTTACATAGCTTCACACAATGGCAGTAAATTATTCATAATTTATTAACACCAAGTCTTTATTTTTTTTCTTTCAATGTTTCCTTTCTAAATTAACCTACCACTTCTATACATTTGGACAGTCTTCCAGTTTTTGTGTAATTACACATGCCATCCACTAGTCAGGTGGCTACAATTGCACAGAAAATGGACATGTTTTAATTAGTATTTTTATGCAATGTATAGATTTGCAATCCACGATTCCGAACAAAAAAAGTACAACTCAGTCAAGTTAGATCATGTGTAATTGCATATAATTGCAAGTAACTAAACACTGTTGATGCGTAGCTGTGAAATACTACAGTATGTCTTCATCATGTGCCGTGAAAAATATTTCAGATATTTCAGGACTTTGGCCATGTGATATTTTCATGTTCATTGATTAAAAATTGAATATATTTTCTTTCCTTTTTTTAAGTCCCAGTAGTTAAGTCAAAAGTAATCAAAAAGTAGTCAGACTACATTACCTAATATGTCTATGTCTAATCCAGATTATGTACTTAAATACCATTTTTGTCATGTAATTTGTAATCAGTAATCGACTACAATTCTTAAGTAATCTACCCAGCACTAGTAGTGAAAATATAGATAGATGTAAAACTAGTCCAGCTTCCTCATTCCTGCAGACAATCATTGACTACTATCAGTGAGGAACACATGAGAAAAATACTGGGGATTCTACAAACAGGCAGCGTGTGGAGAGTTTAGAGTAGAAATAGAAACAGAAACGGATTCCTTACGGCCGATGGATGAAGCTGAATTTGTTGAGGTCACCGGCCGAGAGCGTCTGCAAGAGAAACAACAGGTTTAAAAACAATCACGTCCATGTTTTGAGTTCAGTCTGTCATATAGAGTAAAGTTTTCCATAACTCGTCTGTGTTGTATAGCTTCAAGGTGAATTTCTGCAAAGAGAATCAGTAATGTTCAGTGACAGTCGGGTTCTGTTTGAATGTTTCTGTGAGACACACACACACACACACGCACGCGCGCGCACACAGTAACTGTACTGAAAAGAAACTTTATTTAACAAACTTTTCTGTGATTAAACAGAATGTAACAATTCTAAAATTTGAATTTTTAGAATGTATTAATTTTCATTAAATGGTTTAGAAATTGACTCCGAAATTGTTCAATTAAAAGTGTTCCCATTCTGTTTGAATGTTTCTGTGAGACACACACACACACACACGCACGCGCGCGCACACAGTAACTGTACTGAAAAGAAACTTTATTTAACAAACTTTTCTGTGATTTAACAGAATGTAACAATTCTAAAATTGGCACACCTGATTCTTTCTGCATACTTTAGAATGTATTAATTTTCATTAAATGGTTTAGAAATTGTTCAATTAAAAGTGTTCCCAGAAGTTTCTTTAAATGAAAATATATGTATGCAAATATTGTTATATTGCTTTGTTTTTGATCAGTTTATATGAATTGGTGTCATAACGTGTTTCAGTTTAAATTTTACATAAAAGAAATGTAAATAAAAAAAAAAAAATCCTTGACATGTGGCCTGCATTTTCTTGTATTAAATAAATGAAAAATTTTAAAAATGTTATTAAAATTATAAATAAATAAACACACACACACACACATTATATACAAATTAATACCTAAATAGGGACATAGTAGTATACTTAAAGTATGATGTAAAGTTCGCTTAAAGAAAACTTACGAGTATACTTGCAGTATAAAACTACTAAACTAGTAGTTTACTGAGACTATACTTCAAAGTGTACTAAAAATGCTACTACAAGTATTTAATTAGTAAACTATCAGTATACCTATAAGTTCACTTTTAGTATAGTTGCAGTACAAACTAAACATTTTGATGTAAACTGGTTGTGTACTCAAATTTACTACTGTTATAGTATACTTAAAAGTATACTTTTATATACTAGAAAGTGGGCCAATTTAGTCCCAAGGAGTATTGAAATAGTACACTTACAAGTATACTACTAGTACACTGATATTTGTATACTTACTACATAAAGTATACTTAAAAATATACTTGAACTTTAACTTAAGTATACTTACTAAAATAAACTTGAATAATGACGTCATCAGCGACTAGTCGACTTCGACTCGACTTTCATCACATAAAAGTCGACTTCAAAAAATCAGAAGTCGTTCAACCCCTAACACACACACACACACACACACACACACACACAAAATAATGCATGAATATTGGTATTGCTGATGAGAATTTACACTCTTAAATATAATAATTTGCCAGTAAATCCTGTACATGATATACATTACAATAGTAGATCATAGTAAGAAAAACACCATCTTCAGAGAATGTGATTTCTAAGTAACAAAAGTTGCTAAGTCAAGCCAAAAGGTGAAATCATCTTTATGGTTTATGATTGTAAGATGCATTTTTTCTGGCTTTATTAGGAATATAAAATTGATGTTAAATGTTTTAAACACTAGTATGTTTATACCTTCAGTAAACACACTGATTAATTCAGTTGTTATCTCAATGTTATGTCCCTTACTAATTTAGCATTTTTCTGTTTTGAGACACACTGGCTATGTTTGGAATGAAAAACTAACTTTTATATATATAGCCCATGTTAAAAGAGTTGCTGATGGTGTTTTTCCAGTCCATAATAGTAGACTCACTGAGCATCTGTGTTGGCTCAAATGTTGATCAGATTCATACGTTCCCAAGGAACACAAACTGATTCAGATATACAGCCTGAGAGCCTTTAAAAAAAAAAATTATTATTATATGAAGCAGCTGTCAAATAAATTCTGTGTAATCAGAAAACTTGAACAGGCTTTTTCCTAATTTCTAACACTAGGTGGAGACCTTAGCCAGCGGGAAAACAGGCTGCGTTCCAATTCACCTGCGTGTGCCATATGCACTCAAGTGTGTTGGGGAAAGTCCATACATTTGAGTGTTTTGATAATAGACATACTGTGATGACAGCAGACCTTCAGAAGGAAGAAAAGCAATCCTGAATGAATCCTCTTGAGACCCACAAAAATGACCCTCAATAATATGTACTGCATTTGGGCTATTTATGTTTGATGTTGGAACATTTTTTGTTCATTTTGCCCTTTTTAGTACCGTACTTACTGAGTCTGAAGATTCCTGAAGATGCAACTTTACTTTAAATGACGTTTTGACATTGTCTGAAGGAAATGAGAGTCGTGGTGTGAAGGTGTTTTGAGTGTTTGTCAGGGCGCTACTGTCACTGCAGCACTGCTTTTAACAAGTTGCTATGTGGTTGCTAGGGCGTTCTGGGGTGTTTTTAGAATGTTGCTATGTGGTTGCTAGGGCGTTCTGGGGTGTTTTTAGAATGTTGCTATGCGGTTGCTAAGGTGTTTTTAGAATGTTGCTATGTGGTTGCTAGGGCGTTCTGGGGTGTTTTTAGAATGTTGCTATGCGGTTGCTAGGGTGTTTTTAGAATGTTGCTATG
>NW_015638936.1:612905-658622 GCF_001515625.1 Sinocyclocheilus rhinocerous | reverse complement strand
CTTCAGAGAATGTGATTTCTAAGTAACAAAAGTTGCTAAGTCAAGCCAAAAGGTGAAATCATCTTTATGGTTTATGATTGTAAGATGCATTTTTTCTGGCTTTATTAGGAATATAAAATTGATGTTAAATGTTTTAAACACTAGTATGTTTATACCTTCAGTAAACACACTGATTAATTCAGTTGTTATCTCAATGTTATGTCCCTTACTAATTTAGCATTTTTCTGTTTTGAGACACACTGGCTATGTTTGGAATGAAAAACTAACTTTTATATATATAGCCCATGTTAAAAGAGTTGCTGATGGTGTTTTTCCAGTCCATAATAGTAGACTCACTGAGCATCTGTGTTGGCTCAAATGTTGATCAGATTCATACGTTCCCAAGGAACACAAACTGATTCAGATATACAGCCTGAGAGCCTTTAAAAAAAAAAATTATTATTATATGAAGCAGCTGTCAAATAAATTCTGTGTAATCAGAAAACTTGAACAGGCTTTTTCCTAATTTCTAACACTAGGTGGAGACCTTAGCCAGCGGGAAAACAGGCTGCGTTCCAATTCACCTGCGTGTGCCATATGCACTCAAGTGTGTTGGGGAAAGTCCATACATTTGAGTGTTTTGATAATAGACATACTGTGATGACAGCAGACCTTCAGAAGGAAGAAAAGCAATCCTGAATGAATCCTCTTGAGACCCACAAAAATGACCCTCAATAATATGTACTGCATTTGGGCTATTTATGTTTGATGTTGGAACATTTTTTGTTCATTTTGCCCTTTTTAGTACCGTACTTACTGAGTCTGAAGATTCCTGAAGATGCAACTTTACTTTAAATGACGTTTTGACATTGTCTGAAGGAAATGAGAGTCGTGGTGTGAAGGTGTTTTGAGTGTTTGGCAGGGCGCTACTGTCACTGCAGCACTGCTTTTAACAAGTTGCTATGTGGTTGCTAGGGCGTTCTGGGGTGTTTTTAGAATGTTGCTATGTGGTTGCTAGGGCGTTCTGGGGTGTTTTTAGAATGTTGCTATGCGGTTGCTAAGGTGTTTTTAGAATGTTGCTATGTGGTTGCTAGGGTGTTTTTAGAATGTTGCTACGCAGCTGCTGGGATGTTCTGGTGTTTTTAGAATGTTGCTATGCGGTTGCTAGGGTGTTTTTAGAATGTTGCTATGGAGTTGCTGGGGTGTTCTGGGGATTTTTAGAATGTTGCTATGCCGTTGCTGGGGTGTTTTTAGAATGTTGCTACGCAGCTGCTGGGATGTTCTGGTGTTTTTAGAATGTTGCATTGTGGTTGCTAGGGTGTTTTTAGAATGTTGCTATGTGGTTGCTAGGGTGTTTTTAGTACATTGCTATGTGGTGGCTAGGTTGTTTTTCGAATGTTGCCATGCTGTTGTTGGGGTGACCAAAACACACAACAAAATGACTAAAACTAAAATTAAAGTAAAAATTAAAAATACAAAAATACAACATAATTCAAATCTATAACAGAACCTCAGTGATACTAAAATAACACTGGCTGCTAGGGTGATCTAAGCTGTGTTTAGAATGTTGATATTTTTAACAATGGTAATAGTCAAGGACATCATATTTGGGGTTATTTTTATTTTATTTATTTTTGTTTTAGTGTGGATGCTGGAGTCTATCCCAGTAAATAAGCTGGAGGCTTTTTATTTTATTTTTAAATTAGCTGAAGGCTTATTTTACTTTAAATTTATATGATTATATTTCTGTATTTTTATAGTTTTTTTATATTTTGATTGCATGTGAACTTTGGTTAACACTGTCACATGATTAAGGCTTTAGTTAGCCTCAAATATCGAGCTATAAATGAAAATGTTTGTCACACATCCTTCTGCTTTCAGAGTAATACTCGCTGCATGATGCGTCTGAATTGACCCGAGCTCCAAAACCCCTGGCCTCCGAATTTAGCAAGGCACCTTTCTTAAGAATCTGAAGAGAAACGGCTCTAATAGAGACAAATGCAAGAGGTTGAGCTCTCGGAATCCCTGCAACTCTCTGAAGAGACAAAGACAAGAAAATCACCTAGCCCTGCCTAAAGATCAAGCTTAGCCTTTTGACACAGAATAAAATATGGAATATTTCACCTGGGCGCCTCCTTGGATGCTGCTTGCTGAAGTGAATTATTTATGTGGAGTTTCTCCAGGAGTCGGAGAGAGACACTTCAGCAGCGGCCTGGAATCGCAGCTGCATATTAAAAAGCTCAGCAGAGTCTCAGCTCGAGTCCCACATCCACTCACCCCTCGCTTTCACAACTCGGTCCAAAACGGTCTGAAAGCCGTCAAAGACATCTGAAGAATTCTGTATCAAGAACACGAGATCGTCGAGTTTGACCCAGCGCTCGGTCTCAATGAAACGCTGAGAAAAAGAGGAAAGGACAAGCAAACGGACTCCAGGACTCTTGTGCTGACACGTTTCATCTTTCAGACTGATCTGAGAACGGGCCGGCGCTGGCGAAGCAGCAGAAAATTGCTTTCGAAGCTGCAAGCTACTCATGATTGAAGACTCCCGACGTGCCTCGTTTTCTTTCCTGTGCTGTTCCTGTTGAAATCACAGGCTTGTGATTTATAAAAACAGTCATCTAATGTTTTAACCTCTGCTTCTGGTTGGAAAATAGCTTTTAAAAGAAAAATGTAGTTAAGTTACACTGCAAAATTTTGCCACCTGATTCAACTTAAAAAACACTATTATAGTTATTATTAATATTTTGAATTGGCTTGACTTGTTTTCATTTTAATTTAACTTTTAGTAATTTTAATTAAAACCTTTTTTTAAATATTACTATTTAGGTTTAACTTTTTAACTTTTAGTTTTTGATTTTGTTTATTTGCAGTTAGTCATTTTAATGCTTTAACTTAAACTATGGAAATAAGAAATGCTTCTTTG
The DNA here is from genome assembly GCF_001515625.1 of Sinocyclocheilus rhinocerous. Classification (NCBI taxonomy): domain Eukaryota; kingdom Metazoa; phylum Chordata; class Actinopteri; order Cypriniformes; family Cyprinidae; genus Sinocyclocheilus; species Sinocyclocheilus rhinocerous. The sequence continues at coordinate 655,720 of NW_015638936.1, read as the reverse complement.
GTTTCTTTGTGTCAGTACAGTAGTTTTATTTTATTTATTTAATTAAAAGTATTCTTTATTTATATTTACTGTATAATAAGCTTTTATATTTTCAGTTTTCATTTTGTATGTAATTTTTTAATTTTATTAATAGGGTTTTTTTCTTTTATCTGTAGGTTTAATTTATTTTTTATTTCATTTTTAGCTTTAGCTCTAGGTTTTATTTATTCCCAGTTAGTAATTTTAGTAAGTTCTTCAACCTAAACTTATTTCCATTAGTTGCCAAGGAAACAGTTCCATCTTATATTTACTTTTTATTTCAATAAACAAAACTTAGAATTACTGTTATAGTTTTTATTAATATTTGGAATTGGCTTTTATTTTTATATTTTCAGTTTTAAATTTTTTAAATAAAATTTTTTTATTTTACAAATTGTGTTTCTTATATTACTGTTCAGGTTTAATTTATTTTTCTTTCAGTTTTAGTTTGACATATTATTTATTAATATTACTTTATTTATTATTTATTTAGTTAGTAATGTTAGTGCTCCAACTTCAGCTTTTTTCAGTTAGTTCCCCAAATAAACATTTGTAATTTTCATTTAAGTTCTTCATCTTATATTTATTTCAGCTTTTTTTTTTATATCAGTTGCTGCATTGAATATTGTCATATAATCAAACTAGCTGTACAAGTAATTTCAACTATTTTTTTTTTAAAATGTTGTTGAATCTTGTATAACTTAATTATTTGTTAATTATTTGGAATTATAATGTAATGGAAAAAAACATATTTACTTTCTGATGATAACATTTTTTACAGTGACCGTTGGCTATTTTATCCCCAGCACAGGAGTGAAAGTGATCATGTTGTGTTTACAAACGGCTCATCAGGCTCTCCGCACACACTCACTGTGTGTCAGAGGAAACCTTCCTGTGATCTACAGACTCTTTCACCAGATGGTTACCGCATAAACGCCACATGAATATGCAAAGATGTCTAATATATGCCCTTAACACCCATTCAGGAGGACAGTGGGAGTGATGTAGAGGAGCAATAGAGGAAAACACGTCCGAAACATACGGCACGATGCTGCGACTTCACTGAACTTTGAGCACAACACTGATGAAGCTCGTACAGATATATAGTATATTTGCACTTGTCAAGTGTTAGTAAGGCTACACATGGAAAAAATTGCTTTTTTTTTATGAGTGAAGGAAACTACAGGCTGGTCAATATTTAGGAAGTAGTGTTTTTTTTAACTAATCTAAAAGAAGGAGGTCAACTCGCTGAGTCAACAAAACAAAAAATGAGGAACAATGTGTTTCATTTTCAGCATAGCCTACTTTTAATGAGATAATTAAAACGCATCCAAAACAGGTTTTAGTTATGTTTTTTTCTTTTATTTTTTGTATTATTTCATTATATTTTATTATTTTAATTTATATTATTATTTTAATTTATATTTTAAATCAGAAAAACTAAAATAAGAAATCACGTAATTCCTTTTCAACATACTTTTAATGAGATAATTAAGAAGCATAAAAAAAGGTAAGAAGCTTTCTTTTTTATAAATTTTTTTTTCTTTTAATTTCTCTGTCTATATTTTTATTTTTGCATTTTATTTTTGAGTGTATTTAATTTTCAACAGGTAAGAGGATTTGTATTTTTTTTCTTTTAATTTTTCTGTTTTAATTTTTTTTGTATTTTATTGAATTGTTTTTGTATTTTATTGAATTTTTTTTATTAAATTAAATTTTATTTTTGAGTCAACAAAGCAAAAACAAAGTGTATTTAATTTTCAACATACTTTCAATGAGATTATAAAAAAGTCTGAACCCATACATTTTATTTTATTTTATTTTATTCTTTTATTTTATGCTAGGGCCTATCCCAGGGTCTCTGGGTTTTTCTCAGGGTTTTTATTTTTATTTAATTAAATTTTTTAATTTTATTTTAATTTATTAAATTTAAGTCAACAAAGCAAAAACAAAGTGTATTTAATTTTCAACATACTTTCAATTAGATTATAAAAAAAAGTCTGAACCCGTAAAATTATTTTATTTTATTTTATTTTATTTTATTTTATTTTATTTTATGCTGGAGCCTATCCCAGGGTCTCAGGCTGAAAGCTTTTTTTTATTTGTATTTAATTTAATTTTTTAATAGTTTATTTATTCATTCATTTAATTTGCCAGCCATTATCACAAAACTACACACATACTGTCTACACACAATCCAACAAAACAGTGATATCCACACAATACTGTAATTGATTTGAATAGATTCAGGCTGAATCGAGTACCAGTCAGTAATTTTGGGGTTGGACTGATAACCTCATTTTGGCCTATACTTCAAGCCCCACCGTTCTTTTTTTCCTCAAATTTTTTTTTCTTTTAATTTCTCTGTCTATATTTTTATTTTTGCATTTTATTTTTGAGTGTATTTAATTTTCAACAGGTAAGAGGATTTGTATTTTTTTTCTTTTAATTTTTCTGTTTTAATTTTTTTTGTATTTTATTGAATTTTTTTTATTAAATTAAATTTTATTTTTGAGTCAACAAAGCAAAAACAAAGTGTATTTAATTTTCAACATACTTTCAATTAGATTATAAAAAAAAGTCTGAACCCGTAACCCACCGTTCTTTTTTTCCTCATTAAATATCCTGTTTTCATTTGAAAATGTCCCACGGTGTGAAGGGTGTAATTTCTCTGTCACCAAATGCAACTGCAGACATAATGACTGTTTCCAAACAGGTTTCCCAAGCACTCCTACAGGCAATCTCGCCCGGACCTGCTTCGCTGATTCAGAGGGATGTTGAAATGTCATGCCGACAGCTAAACTATCCCAGTCAGATCATGAAAAGTCTCTGTCAGACCACGTTTGGGACACTGCATCAATGCAAATCCATCACAGAGACCACAGCAGTCATCATTACACATTCAAGGAAGTCAGGCTTGTTTGCTCGCTTCCCCAAGTGGAAGAGTGAAAGCACTGCTGCGTTTTTATTGCATTTATCACTGATTTGATCTAAAATGTGTGAATTAGTGTAAACAACTGATATAAATGATTAAAGAAAACAGATTTGATTTAGCTAAATGTGCCATTTGCAGAGAGAAGACATCAATATTGAGCAAGAAAGGAACTTACCAGAAAGCGACAGCCGTCGATCCTGTTTCTCTGTACAGCGTCTGAACAGTCTTTCAAGTTGTGCTGTCAACAAACACCATTACGTTTGAGCTATTTTACATAGTCGTGTGCAGCACACCAATAAAATAACAAAAAAGGTGAATAGTATTGCTAAAAGTGATTTACAGATAAATTGAATCTCCGAAGGCTCACCTGACTCAGAAGAGCGGCGACCCGCGCTGGACTCCAGCCCTCACATTGCTCTCTAGTTGGTAAACTCATCCTGGTCAGTTTTCTAGACTAACTCCTCTCAACCGGCTCTGATAATAACTGACATTTAGCAGAGGCTTTACTGCTCTGTATGAGGCAAGTTCATGCAACATGGGAAGTTCCTCTTGATGGTAACTGACCCGATACGGCACTATTTTCTCACACTTCTCTGTCAGAAACTGTGGTGAGGAATTCATTTGTGTAGGTAATGCAAAGCCACAGCAGACTATTTCGACTGACGTGTGATTTTGAGGCCACTTAAAAGTGCGCATAAAGTGTGAATGAACTGCTTTTTAAAGTTAAGTGGGAAAACACAGGTTGCAGAGACAGAAAGGGAATGAAAGATAAACCTGAGAACGTATTTTAGAGCGGAACTAGCTGTTACATGAGCTTTATGTCAGGAACTGTGAGGTTTTTTGGTTTTTGTTGGTGATTTGAAAAAGTTGGGTTATTTTCTATTTTCAAGCAAAGAATTATGTCAGTTTGGGGCAAGTTGTCACATTTTCACTGTTTTTTTTTCTTACAGCTCATTAAACATTTTCTGTAAAATAAAAACAAACAAAAAAACACAATGTTTTGATGTTTTAGAAGTTCATTTTTGTATACATTTTTGTAATTAAATATTAAAAATTAAATAAAATTTATTTTTTAATAAATAAACAAATACATAAATTATAATATACTATAATTTACTGTTATATAATATGACAACATTCAACTTGTGTGATTTCTTTAATGACCATTTGATCTATTTTATAATTTTTATTTATTAATATATTTTGCCTGGTGAAAATGTTTGTTAAGTGACCTGTAAATGACCAGCTGGGCCTGGGTTTTGCAATTTTTTTCACATATAATATAATATAATATAATATAATAATCATTTGTATGATTTATTATAAAAAATTAATAGAGAAAAAAATTGAGAAAAAAGGTCATTTAACAAACACTGTGGTTTCTCCAAGTTTTTTCCTCTATCAATAAATAATACATATAATAATAATAATAATAATACATAAATATTTTATGTATGTTGTATGTATGAATGTATTTATTTAACATATAGTAAAACAAAATATCTTTTTAAGTGAATTGAGAACCCTACAGAATTTCAGATACTATTAATTTTTTGGTAAAGCTGCTTTACATCAGTGTCCATTGTGAAAATAAGAGCCCGGTCTCATGAAAATGTGTATCAATAGCATGATTTTTTATTTATTTGTATTTTTTTATTTCATGTGCTATTTATACACAAAACTGACTTTGGCATGCATATGATACGCACTTTGTTGCCGTGCATATAATACACACCTACCCCACACCCCTAAACCTACCAATTGCGTATCATATGCACGCCAAAGTCCATTTCGGCGTATAAATTGTATGCCAAATAGAAACAGAAAATCGTGCCATTGAAACGCACATTCAAAGGACTATTAATAGAACTGACATCTTTCAAATGCTCAAAAGCTTTTGTTCAATAATGTTCAACAGTCAAGGCTTGTAATGTGTGTATTTATTCAGACGCTGACTTTCAAAATGAACTCACACTGAGAAATATTCACTGGAGTAAAGCGTGTGACAACTAGCCCCGGTCTCCCCTACAGCTTGCACACATGCAGTAGACGTAGTACATAATGGAGAACAATGAGCGCTTGTGGGTAATTACAAATATATCCACTTACTCACTTTTAGTTGGCTGTGTCTTAAGGGTTTTTTTCTCAACAGGAAGCAATGAAATATGTAAATGCTTTTAATAACGTTTGTCATTTCTTTTTAAGACAGTTAACCACCATAGCATGTGATCATGAGAAGATATTTGACATTGAATTATCTGACTTATGCAATAACAACCTAAAAATATTAATATTACTTTGAAATTGATATGTGTTTTCCCCCACAGGTTTCAAATGTTTTTGCTGACCACAGAATACACAAGTTTCTGTTTCTCTCTTATTAATGAATTATCACACTCAAGCACTCTCTGTAAGCTTCAGTACTGTCGAAATGATGGGAAATGTCATTTCGAGCTGTTTATTTCACCTGCGTCTTTGTCTCGTCTGTAGGCCGCACACAGACGATGCATCACAGCTCGAGTGGTTTCAAACAGGTCAGTTTCAAGAGCTGCTTGGGTATAAATAGGGGTTTCACAAAGACGAGATACAATAAGCTCAAGATAACTTTCTGCATCTAAAAATGCCTCATATGGAAAGTTTTATGCTAAACGTATATGCGCCATATTGGGCCCAGTCGGACTTGGTTCCCGAACTGATGCTCCTCGCGACAGCCACTCCTTGGCAAATTCCTCTGAGGAGGGATCTCCTTTCGCAGAGACGGGGCACCCTCTGGCACCCGCGTCCAGACTTGTGGAATCTCCACTTGTGGTCCCTGGACGGGACGCGGAGGTTCTAGGTGGGCTACCTCCAGCGGTAGTAAACACCATCACTTCAGCCAGGGCCCCGGAGGGAACGGAGACGTTACGTTCCGTCGCCACAGTTGCTGTACCACCGCTGTACGGCCGGGGCACGTAGTCTCGGCTCCTCAGCGAAAAACTGATGTGCGTTTGCACGCGCTCTCCTTTTATACCCGCGCTGCGGGGCGGGGTGCGCGTGGCGAAACACGCACGCAACTGTCATTGGCTTGTTTAGTTAACACTCGAAGGTGATTGGGCTCTCGGGCGAGATCCCAATTCGTCAGTCACGACTGACGTAACGTCTCCGCTCCTTTCTTCAGGGAAGGAGGGTTACACAAGTAACCGAGACGTTATTGAGAAACACTATATGATACTATGAGAATAGTACACTGAAGAAATTTGGTGTTGAAACAATTTTCACTTATAAATTGATCAGTAAATTGCATAAACCATATGGAAATGTAATATATGATATACATTGCCCTATATAGATGAAAATATGTTTATTTGTATATGTACATATGTTAGTAATATCTATGATTTTTTTTTATATTGCATTATATGTAGTAACCGTCTGTCAACAATATATATATTTTGTTTATGTATGCAACTTCATGAAAACAATATATATTATAAAAAATCTATAAAAAATCTGTATGTTTATATATGTTTTGTAGTAATTATATAAATAAATGTCCATCTTATGTTATATATACATATATATTTACTTACAGAATCAACATGCATTGATGGAATTTCCAATAGGCTCCATATATGACAAAATATTTCATATATGGAAATTTAGTATATGTACATATATTACATTTGCGTATGGGAATATGTGATTATCAGTTTTAGTGAGATTCTACAATTCAGTTATTTGGAAATACTGTGATGCCATAAAACTCTCTCGTGCTGGTAATAATGTTTATGTGATGCATTGTGTATTATATTTACAAAGAATTATTGCATTATTAATCATAATGATTCACTTTATAACAGCTACTTCATAATGTTAAGATGAATTATATACTGATGCAGTGTTTTTATATAAAATTAATAGCAGTTATTGTTTATACGGTTGTTCCAGGAATCGTTGTTGTGCAGGTGCTCCGACACGGACTATTTTTCACCGGCCTGCGTTTTTCATTCTGGAGCGGATCCAAACCCGCGCTGACATGAAGAATTGAGAGGAAGTGGCTTTATGATTACACAAAAGCTCCAGTGTGACCCTCCAGTTAACCTCCGGCATCAAGTTAATGAGAGTCGTAGCATCACTGTCAAAGACGCACACACACTCTCTCACACACACACACACTTATATATATATACTAGAGAGAGAGAGAGAGAGAGAGAGAGAGAGAGAGAGACAGAGACGGGTCTGTGTTTGCAGGTTATTTAGATGGGAGTGTTTATAGAGGACTAACGCAGCAGCAGTGTTTGTGATCTATTAGATACAGGGCTGTAACCACCATAGACATAAAGGAGGACAAGTACACCCTCCCTCAAATAATCAGAAATGTACCCCCCAATATTTTAAAATCTTGCACTGCACGCTACCCTCCATTACACAGCTATATGTTTGTTGTTAGCAGGACATAAAGGTTTAAAGGTACGTTTTTAATTTAGGCTGGTCTGGTCCGACTTTGGAAGCTCAATAGTTCTCTCCAAGGGCGTACATTTCATCTAACAGTAGGGGGGGGGACAATAAACATAACATTTCTCAAGAGCAATTTTTGAAGGGGTCACAAATAATACAGCTAAAATTTTACTTGTAAGGACAGATATGTGTACACAGCATGTGTACAGTGCATGGCATGGAGACCGTGTTTAAATATGAGTTCTCTGTGCACTATTTACAATACACAGAGAGGTTTGTAATACTATTTTTAGGGGGGACAACCCTCAGATGGGTGATTTACGCCCTTGGTTCTCTCCTTAAATATGAAGAGGTCAAGCAACAGATTAATGAGATATTCCAAATTTCACAAAAAGGCTTATGGATGTAAATATAATATGTGACCATGGACCACAAAACCAGTGATAAAGGTCAATTGAAAGATGAATAAATAAGCTTTCCATTGATGTATGGTTTGTTAGGATAGCACAATATTTGGCTGAGATGCAACTATTTGAAAATCTGGAATCTGAGGGTGCAAAAAAAATCAAAATATTGAGAAAATCATCTTTAAAGTTGTTCAAATTAAGTTCTTAGCAATGCATATTACTAATCAAAAATTTGGTTTTGATATATTTATGGTAGGAAATGTACAAAATATCTTCATGGAAAATGATCTTTACTTAATATCCTAATGATTTTTGGCATAAAAGAAAAAATCGATAATGTTGAACCATACAATGTATTGTTGGCTATTGCTACAAATATACCCGTCACATATAAGTCAGACATTGAAGTGAGTTGAAGTGAACAAACATTCACTTGTTTTGGACATTTCGCTCAGATTTATTTAAATGTTCATTCAATCTCATTTTGTGAGTGACTTTTCTTTCTGTTTTAAAGATGTTTTCTTTGGATTGTTTGACTACTCGAAAGAGAACACAAAATATAACTTTTTATAATTAATAATATTTTTCCTGCTAGCTAAATTTCACATACATAAACAAAAATCTGTCTCTAAACCTCTCTTTTCTTTATTCAAAGTTGATGTAGACAAGTAGCCTATATAGAAATTTTTATTTATTTATTCATTGTTAACCTGGCATCACCTCCCTTACAAAAATGAACCGTTTTACTAAAATAAAAATAAATAAACATAGTAAACCATGGTGAACACAATGTGTCCATGCTTTTTCTACACTAACCATATTTATGGTAAAACTGTAATTATACAAAAACAAACAAACAAACAAAAACATTGTTACTACACTTTTACTATAATAAAACTATGATTAATTTTTAAGGGATTTATTTGTGTATACTTTCTTTTTTCTTGTTTTGTTTTATAACTGTACTGCCTTAATGGTTTGAGGTTTTGTACTTTTTAATTAAAAAAAATCAGAATAAGATTCGCAATACTTGCTCCGAAGTACCGTTCTGAAACAAATGATTTGCATACACTCCGAAGTTCCAACCTAAATCAAATGATTCGCGATTCGTGCTCTGAATTTCTGATCTAAATCAAAGGATTTGCGCTCTGCGCTCTGAAATTCCGATTAGAATAATGATTCGGAAACCATCATTTCAGATCGGGACTTAGGAGCTTGGATCACTAATCTTTCAATTCGCTAAATGATTCGCGAAGTCTGAATAAAATGATGCGACGCAATGGTTTAACTGATTCAGAGTTTCAAAAAGCTCTGTTTCACCCATCACTATGTGCTTTTACGTTTTCATATGCGTTTGGCCAATCAATGTCTACTTGCGTCACGATTAGTACCAGTTGTGCTGGTTAGACCCTGCTCCGGAGTAGGAGCTAATTTGGTTCTCGAAAAAGGCAGTCCGGTACTAAAATCGCACCCAGTTCCGGCGGTGCGAAAACGCCAAAAAGTGGGTAGTTCCACAATTAGTTCTGGTACTATGAAAAGGTTCCCGCGGTGCTAAAGGCCCTATTGACTCATTCAATTCAGTTCCTCCGCGTTTCGCGTCTTCAGTCATGTTTACACGACACTGTCAGCACTACTATTGGCTCAGCTCGCTAGTGTTATGACATTAACTGAAATAAGTGAAAAGAATGATGTTTACAAATAAAATATCCATATTTCCATTCCAAAGACAACATCCAACAAATCTACGAACATATTTAGGTGAGGTAACCGGTCAAAGACTATAGAATGCGTACTATAGAATATGTCTTAAAAGGACTTCGAACCAGTTCACTGCTAACTAGTGAAACACTTCAATAATATGACGAGCTGCAGCTTGGAGAATGCGGGCAAATAGCGAAACATTTAATATTTGACAACTGTTTTATGATATGTTAGACAGTGATGGAAACTGCTCGACTTTTTCCTCTAATATGGCCTTTTTGAATTGTAAATAGGCCTATCGTTTACGTGATTCATGAATTCCTAACTGATCAGTGATGATAACGAAACGTTTGGCATTTTCGACATATTAGGCATACAAATGAAAAAATGCACGTAAATACTTCCCTACTAAAATGAGAATTTCTTTCACCTTTCTATTTCTTTATGCTTCATTAGCCCGCGCTCCACGCTTAACACAGTTTTAATGATTTAAAACGTTTTCGATAAAGCCACGATTGAACCAAACCAAATGGTGAAACTTTGATTTGAAGCAAAAAAGTATTTGAAAATCAGATCAAGAGACAATCAGATAAAAAGAGATCTGCTGAATTGTAGACAATGTCAGTTTTCACTGGAAATCCGCTGTTGAACATGATTATTTCAAAAATAAGGTAGAATAATGCAGTTTGATTGGCTTCAACAAATGCATTTATACCATCGATTAACAACCTCGTAGCTCAAAGTAATCAGTCTTTAAAGGTTTGTAAGTTATCATTAAAAATCAATTCCTATGGAGAAAATGAAAGGGATTTTTACTTCCACAACTCGACTGCTGTGCTCTATTGCTGTGCAGTATGGGTGTTTGCTAGTATGTTTTTTAAATTTATTTTTTATTGGATGAAGTTGAGAGAGTGATAATTCTCAATGATAAAGCAGGTGAAAAATTCCGTCTCTATATATGAGACCCGAGTCATATCTAGAAACCAGAGCTGTGCACCTGTTTTATCAATAGCTAGGTGAAAACTGTAATATGATTGCTTAGAGCATGCATTAGAATAACAGAGATGAAGACAAAGATAAGCAAAAAAAAAAAGAAAAAGCAACTGGGAAAAAAACTCAACAAAGCATCAACAGAATAAATAAACAGCAGTAGGAAGTGAATGATGCACTGAGGGAAACAGTGTGAGTTCTTCTGTAAAGAAGAGGCATAATAAAGATCTAAAAAGCCCTCAATGACCAGTTCATCTCCACATATGGTACTTAGCGTCCATTCAGCAGCTAATGAAGGGTTTCTTCTTAGCGGGTAGAGGCTCATTAGCTTGCTCAGGCAGATGGTGGTGCGGTAGGAACAGGCTGGTGTGCTGTACTACATATGTGCCACGTCTGTGAGGAAACTGCTGGACGTTACTGGACAGCTGTAGAGGTTTATCACTCTGACCAGCCCTCTCAAATCCCACGACAACTCGGTGGAGAAATTCAGTCCAGCACTTGTGAGATGCAACAAGAAAAACAAGGTAAAGTTCACTCAGATGCACCTGCAGAACATGAATATATTCTCACTGTGTTACTGGAAAACAGCTTGAAACAGACTCGTGTAAGCATTGTTTTCAGAGATGCTGTGGCTGCAAACATACGGATTGAATCCCAATGTGCCCACCATCCATCTCGTATGATATGCCAAAGTGAGACAGATGTATCCCAAATGGTGTTGAAAATGCACTAAATGGCCAAAAGCATGTGGACGACTTCTAATTAACAGCTTCCAGTGATTTCCATGAGGACAAACCTTAATGCTACACATAAAATGATGAAATCAAGGGAATTGTGTGCTTTAGATTTTGTTGCAACACTTTATGAAGGGCGTTTTTCTACAGCAGTTTGACGACACCCCTGTGCACACAGACAAGTCCATATTATTTGTTGACTTTGGTGGTGAGATGTTTTCACTGGAATTACTGCAACAGCTAAAGCCATTTATTAGAAAGAGAGGGACATATATTGCTTTATAGTGCAAAATTGGGCCATTTTTCCCCAGTCATCTCAATGAAAAAAGTGTCCCAATTTACTTGAATTCCCCCTATATCAAAGGTGCTTAAAATCCTATTTCTAGTTGAGTTGCAATGTTTGCATCCATTTATGTCTAGTCTGAAATATAGTCTTGGCCTTTGCATTTGTGTTTTTCTGTTGAGTATTATATTTAATACATAATTCTTTTTTGGCTCATATAGTCTGATATAGTGAGAATATGGAGGGAAAAACAGCTTAATTTTATTCAGAGACTCAAACTGGTCAAAAATGTGTAATTTGATGCAGATGCTGATATTTATACTTATACTGACAAAAAGTAAGATGAAATTCTGATGCATGTGATGTAAATCAATGAGGTCTTTATAACAGTATAGCAGATACTGACATAAAATTAAATATCTGTCGTCACTCTTTATCTCCAATAATATGTCTTAGTAAGATGATCAGAACATTTAATGCAATGCAATACAGTGATGTTTGAGAGATGAACAAATAAACGTTCCCAGAAAAGCCTGACAATCATATAGTCACATTTGAACATGATTTTTCACAAAAAAAATGTTAGTAAAAAGTTACTTCAGTTGCATTTAGAGTTTTTAACATCATTATCATCATGATAGGCTTTTTTGACAACAGTCTTGTTGGAAACGAGAAGTGGAAATTACCATGGAAATGAGAAGTGATGGTCACACATCTCATTTTAAGACTTTAAAGAGACATTTCACCCAAAAAAATTACTTTTTGTCATCATTTACACTCCCACGTCATTCCAAATTGGACTTTTTGTCTTCTTTTCTGAAACAAGATATTTTGAGAAAAGTGTTCTTTTGTCCATACAGTGGAAGTCAATGAGCCTTAACATTGTTTGGTTACCAGTGTTCTTCAAAATATCTTAATTTGTTGTCTTTTGTGAAAGACATCCAGGTTTGGACTGAGATGAGGAAGAGTAAATGATGAAAATATCAATATCTGAGATGAGGGTAGCTTTGTGTCATTTCCAAACCAAGCAAAATTTAGGATTTTTATTCAGAAACAATCATTTCTTTTACACTTTATACGTTCAGAGTGGTCCTAATGAAAGAATCAGACATTAATGTGTGTGATCGTGTGGTATAAAGGCCTGTGGTGTCACATTGCCATACCAGAGAGTTTGTGAAAACATACTCTGTGCTATTTATTCAACGTTGCCCTCAGTGCAGATATTATTTTCCTTTTTTCTTCCCCGTGACCCGGTGTTCTGCATCCATCTGTTAGTGGTAGTTTTGGCAGTGCCCTATCAGAACGAGTGCCAAATCAAAAGCACCTGTTGTAAGACTCTTCTACTCTTTGCCAAAACCATAAACAAACACGCCACACCAACTGCCAATTTTGTCTGTCAAAGGAAAATAAGACATCAACGGCATCACCCCATGCAACTGTGAAGAATATGCGACAGAAGCCCCAGGCCCTGGTTCAGAGATGTTTCCGAAAGCTCTTCTTACTCGAAAGCGTCGGCGGCCTGAAGTTGCCTTCGTTGGGGGTCGCGAGGAGGTGAAGTTCAGGGATGTGAGACTGTTCCTGGTGGAGAGGAGGATGGGAAAAAGCAGAAGGAATTTTCTGTCTAATCTCGCCAGATCTAAGGGCTTCTGCGTAGACGACGCTCTCAGGTACGTGACACAGAAAACAACCCAGTGGATGATGTGAGACACCGTGACCTAATTCATATTCCAGAGTCACCCTCAGGCCAAGATGTTGGTGACAGTAAAGAAGTTGAAACCATTTTTTGGTTGAAACCGTGGTCCTAGATGATTCATAAAATGCAAGTCAGCGGCTACTTTCTTGCCCACAAGGGCAAAAAAAAAAAAAGTTCAAATTCTCATATTATCCGTCCTAAATAGTATTCAAAAATATAATTAGTATGTCCTGAATCGTAGTATGAGTATGTCAAAGATGGTCAACCGCTTCTGGTTAGAATTCGAAGTGCAGATGCACACTCTAACAGCTAATATTGCCCACAACACATTGCTCGGTGAACAAGGATTCAATTAGAACTACAAACATGCATTAAAAGTGTTAAAAAACTACAAACATGGCAGATATGCGAGGCTGACAGAAAGAGAAAGGGGTTTGAGTGATAAATGTGTTTTTCATCAGGTTAGACATCGATTATTTATTTAATGGTATCCGTGTTATATTTCATCTGCAGCAACATTGTGAACTTTTATAATGATGTGTTTGGTCATTAACTTTTAAATGCATCACTATGTGCATTTAAATGCATCATAGTGATATAGTACAAGTAGGCGAATTGGGACGCAGCATTAGTTCAGTTGGAAAACATACGCTACAATTCTAACCTGAAAATGTCTACTCTGCTCAATACTACTCTGAGCCCAGAGTAGAGCAATGACCATATCCCAAATATCAAAACTCAAAGATGACTGATAGGACCATGCTGGAGGATTTGATGCTCAACAGATCCTGAACTCATTGACAAATATCTGATCTCGTAAGATGTGCTCTCTTTACACAGATTGCGCGTGATCGGGAAATCTAAAGTGAAAGTGAACAGATTTCAATACCCTGCATATTGATAGCAGCTCCCTGCTGCACGAAAATTATACACAATATTAGAATGTTCGTTCAGGATCAGATACGCCAGTATTTTGCCTCATTTCGAGTCTGAGTGACTGTCAGGCGTCTGGAAGTGAGTTATGATTGATTAACCTGTAGGGCTGCCCCCAAATAGTCGACTAATCGTTAGTCGACCAGAAGAGGCTTGGTCGACCAAAATTTTATTAGTGGCTTAGTTGCAGAAAAAACAAAATCCACATTGGCGAAGTCACGCGGATCGTTAAGGCTGGTCTATGTGGTAGTACATCGGGCAGGACATCCAAACGCTGGCCTATCATTCATCGACCTCAAATATGGCTTATCATCTGAAATATGTAAGTATTAGCAACTTTACATGGCCGCTCAATCTAATGTTAACCTAGAGAAATGTGCGTTATTCAAGTGTCTCTGTGGAAGCTGAACAGCAGCTCACTGCAGGACAGATGGAGGCGCCGGTGCGCTCACGGTCTCTTAAAATATTCCGTCATTTTTGCTCATACAGATAAGAGCAATACATCTTTCGAGTCTGTAAAGACTCGTTTATTTGTGTGCACTCACAATAACATCAGAACATTGCGCTTTTGTAAAATAATGAAAGAGATCAGGATGCGCTTTCTGCCGTCTCGGCCTCTGTGAACTTGAGGGCGAAACTCCGTGTATATCTTTGCCTTACAGGCATTAAAAATATATCTATAGAGAGTGAAATGTCTACTTTTTAAATAAACCAATTAAAATGGTAAACAAATATTCTCAGATTATGTAATCCGTATGAAACATGCAGGTGCATCCACTACTGTGGAGATGACGAGTCAGTGTCGCCGACTTCATCTCTTAAACCGAAAACAAAAAAAGCACTAGTTTATAAGTGGATTATTAAAATGTTAATGCAGCCTCCTTACTGTTTTTCCCTGACACATAATCATTACTTCTGCCGGTGCACTGTGGCAAGCTTTATGCGTGTGCTTGAGCGCTTATTAGGCAATTAAAGTCTCATTATAATGATTTAAATGGTTTATTATTAAACGTGCGATTAATCAACTAATGCTTCAAATGAACGACTACTAGTCGACCAGAAAAATCCTTTGTCGAGGGCAGCCCTAGTAACCCGTAGATCTGTGTAATCTGTAAATTAACAGCAAATTTAAGCATTGAGCCTTTGGATCAATCATGTTTAAGGAATTTGAACAGAACTTAAACAGAAGTTAGTTAATGTCTCAGCAAAACATTTTATTATATAAAACATCCAGGGAGAGGGTAGATACGTTTTTCATTGAATGGGCAGTTTTCATAAAAACACGTTTTGGCTTTAATAGTTGGTTTAGCTTAAAAAACGCCAATGACCACCACACTTAATTTGACGTAAATGTATGTAAAACTGATGAACCATGAACCAAGTGTGAAAACAGTCGGAGGCATTTTCTGTGTTTATTTGTTTTAAATCCTACTCAGAGTCATTCAGATCCCAGTAGAGATATTTTCCCTATTTAGAGACCGTGAGTGACGTACATCTTTGACAAACAATTAAGAGCTCTATTTTTGACTGTGTAATAAAATATTTTAATTTGCATACAATTTTATGCAAATCACAGTGATAATGACTAGGGCGGCTGGAGTCCCGATGAGTTTCTAGACAGAAGGTTGCATAGAAAATGATGTTGTAATAATAGCACAGAAACCATCTATTAAAACCTCTTCGCGCAGCTATTGATTAACAGAATGAATCAGTCGCTTCAAGAAGAACCAAACTTTACATGCACAGGCAAACTTGTTTTGAAGTGGAAAGCACAGTGTCAGAGTGTGTAATGTGCTGAACATCACGCTTGAAGTGTCGTCTGTTATTCTTCTCTTCATGGCTGCTTGGTCAGAAGCGATCCTGGGCTGTTGGTGCCAGTTTGTGCAGGTGGAGAAGCACCAGTGGGAGTTGTTTGGGTAGATGGGCATAACAGCAGTCAGCAGTTTGCCGTAGCATAGCGTGCTGAACCCAGCTGAGTGATGGCACCATTCCCAGAAATGCAGCTTGAGCTCGAGCGGCCTACGGCTGCGTGCTGCTGTCTGCAGCCAACCACAGGAAACCCGTCGTGATGAGCTGAAAACTGACATTTCATAAGCCAGTGAGGATTTGATATCTGTACGAGTCTGATAATACTATATGCCCTATAATAAATCCCCTGGTATTACCCTGCACACGGATGCATGTCGTCACGGAGACGCTGCACGGGAAGGGCTGGAACATTCATAATGCACATCTTATGTTATATTGAAGCTGTTTGAATCAATCAAAGCGTGATTGGCTTCCTGTGGAGTTTGATGTAAGAGGAAAATGCAGGTTGCTCATTCATTGCTCGGCATCAGCTTGGATGCTTCTGCTAAAATTCCTTTCAGAGGAATAAAAATAGACAAATCAGTCATGCAGTGAAAGTATAGAGCTATAAAATTCAGATCATTTGATCTTGTGGGAGTTTGCATCAGTCTCTCTGACTTCTAATTGCAAACATTGCCATCTTGAAAAATATGACAAATTTGCATGCAATTTAAATACTCTGGTGCATGAATTTCAGAAGCATGGTATAGAGTCAGAGGCTCATTTGACTTTGGCCGCAAATAAACTGCATAGCGATGCCTTGGCAAACATCTTATCATTTTGGCATTGAGTTTTGCACAGACAAACGCCAGTAATATTTTCTTTAAAAACTGTAAAAATGGTTAAATATGTTGGACTCTAATAATGTATCGTTTCTCTGCTTTCAAGTCAAATCATGTGTTATTGTTAAATAGACCTATTAAAAATGTTTTCATTAGTTGGCAACTAACTGAAATAAGTTTAAGTACTTGAAATAAAACTAAAATTTGAAATAAATTGGTTTACTAAAACTGAAAAAAGAAAGAATTAAAACTAAATAGAAATATAAAAAGGTAAGTTTTATTATTTGAAATAAAGCTAAAAAATAAAATGAAAAATGAAAAACTTGAGAATTAGAAATGCTGCCTTGACAACTAACCGAAAAAAGTGTAAGTAATAAAATTACTAAAACTAAAACTGAAATGAATAGAAAACCTTAGATTGAAAATGATGTTGCTTTGGCAGCTAACTGAAATAAGTTAGTATGAAATAAAAAATACTAAAACTAAAACTGAAGTAAAAATAAAATGAGTTAAATAGCAGTATTAATAACTTCGTTTTTGTTAATTTTAATAAATAAATATAAATATTAGATGAATGTAAACTTAAAAAAAAATGTGAATTGTTGCCTTGGCAATAAATAAAAATAAGTTGAAGTTGAAGTACTGAAATACTAAAACTGGAGGGAAAAATAATTAAAACTAAATAGAAATATAAACTATAAAATATAAAAAACTATAAAATATAAATAAAAGTTTGCTTTTGTTAATTAAAATAAAGCTGAAAAATATAAATATTAGATAAAATACAAAATTTACAAAAACTGAAAAAAATTAAGCTAAATAGAAATTTTACAAAAATAAAAATGACTGAAGCACATAACAAAATTACTAAAACTTAAATTAAAATAAAAACTGAATATATAAAAATAAAAGCTAATTCTAAATATTAATAAATATTCTAATAGTAGGCCTATAATAATACTGAAGTAGTCAGACCATTAAAAGGTTTTGTTTTTTGTTATTCAATCAAACAAACCAGATTTACATTTCGAAAGAATAAAGATGAGAGATTTTCCCTCTGATGGCAAACAGAAGTGAGTAAATTAGTCTCGCAAGCCACGTCAGCGGTCGATTTCCCTCCAGCGCTCTCTGTCTCGAGCTAGTTTCACACATCCACAGCGGCACCTGTCCGTTCTGCTATTGTACCTCGGCGTGTCTGATTGCATAATTTGGTTTAGCCTACTGCTCTGATAGACTCAGTCATTTAGCAAAGTGCTGAAAGCTCAGGACTGAGTGTGTGTGTGTGTGTGTGTACTGGTTTATATATCCTGGTGGGGACTTAAACCTGAATACACACAGACTCATGGGGACTCGTGTCATGTGTGTGTGTGTGTGTGTGTTGATGATCTCACACACGCACACACACACACACGTCACATTCACATCCTAATGTGCGAAAGTCCACCTGATTTGATTTCATACGGTATAATCTGATCATTGAGAACCGCTGGAGAAATGAAAACCGCTGGACGAGAGCGTGTGGGTGTGTGTGAGAGAATCAATCAGTCGCAGAGTAGATGTGAAACTGGATTAAGGCGCTTGAAAACAGCTACTTATGTGCCACACGATCTGGGATCCATTATATGCATCTAATGGTGTGTGTGTGTGTGTGTGTTTGGCAGTGCTGATGTGACGCACGTCGTGTCGGAGGGGAATGCGGCGCAGGAGCTGTGGAGCTGGCTCGAGGAGCAGGGCTTTAGAGAGACTCATGATAAACACGTGCTGCACATCAGCTGGTTTACTGAGAGCATGAGCGCCGGCCGGCCCGTGTCTGTGGAAATCAGACATTACATACAAGTAAGTGCACTTGAGAAACTCATATGGCAAAGAGCAGCAGATTTCTGTCTTTTTTCCACAATCTGTTAGCATTGCTGTGTGTTTCACCTGTGAAATCACTCATGGTTAACTAAAACTAAAACTAAAACCAAAACCACATACACATTACTTTAAATATTGACTAAAATATAGAAAAAAATATATTTAAAAAAATCAAGTTGCCAAGGCAACATTTCAAATTTTTGTTCAGTTTAAGTACTAAAATAACAAAAACTAAAGCTTACTAAAAACTGACATAGACATATTTTTTAAAAGCAAAAGCACATAAAAAAACATTTCATTACTTGAAATAAAACATAGAAGAAATAAATAAAAATTCCAGTTGCCAAAACAACATTTCTCATTTTGAAGCGCTAAAATAACAAAAACTAAAACTTAATAAAAACTGTGTAGAAATATTTTTAAAAATCAAAAGCTAATTAAAATGTAAAAAAAAAAACACAACAAAATTTGCTAAAACTTTAATTTAATTTTAATTTTTTTAGTATTACCATTCGCTTGACCTATGAAATCACTCAGGGTTATTTAAAACTTAATCTAAAACAAACAAATAAAAAAATCATTACTCAAAATAAAAATAAAATAAACATTAACTAAAATAAAACAAAATACAGAAACATTATTCTCATTTTTGTTAAGTTCGTTGAAGTCCTAAAAAAACTAAAAGTTAAAACGTAATAATAATAAAAAAAAAACAGACATTTTAAAAAAGCAATAAACCAAATGACGCATGTGTGTGTCTGTGTGTACTGGTTTATATATCCTGGTGGGGACTTAAACCTGTCTACACACAGACTCATGGGGACTCGTGTCACGGTGGGGCCCTAAATTGTGGTCCCCACGGGTACAAAAGCTTATAAATCATACAGAATGAAGTTTTTTGAAAATCTAAAAATGCAGAAAGTTTCCTGTAAGGGGTAGGTTTAGGGGTAGGGTTGGTGTAGGGCGATAGAAAATACGGTCTGTACAGTAGAAAAACCATTACGCCTATGGAGAGTCCCCACAAGGATAGCTGACCAGACTGTGTGTGTGTGTGTGTGTGTTGATGATCTCACACACGCACACACACACACACGTCACATTCACATCCTAATGTGCGAAAGTCCACCTGATTTGATTTCATACGGTATAATCTGATCATTGAGAACCGCTGGAGAAATGAAAACCGCTGGACGAGAGCGTGTGGGTGTGTGTGAGAGAATCAATCAGTCGCAGAGTAGATGTGAAACTGGATTAAGGCGCTTGAAAACAGCTACTTATGTGCCACACGATCTGGGATCCATTATATGCATCTAATGGTGTGTGTGTGTGTGTGTGTTTGGCAGTGCTGATGTGACGCACGTCGTGTCGGAGGGGAACGCGGCGTGGAGCTGGCGGAGCTGGCTCGAGGAGCAGGGCTTTAGAGAGACTCATGATAAACACGTGCTGCACATCACTGAGAGCATTGAGAGCATGAGCGCCGGCCGGCCCGTGTCTGTGGAAATCAGACATTACATACAAGTAAGTGCACTTGAGAAGCTCATATGGCAAAGAGCAGCAGATTTCTGTCTTTTTTCCACAATCTGTTAGCATTGCTGTGTGTTTCACCTGTGAAATCACTCATGGTTAACTAAAACTAAAACTTAAACGTCTTTTATTTCAGTCAGTTGCCAAGGCAACATTTCAAATTTTTGTTCAGTTTAAGTACTAAAATAACAAAAACTAAAACTTACTAAAAACTGACATACACATATTTTTTAAAAGCAAAAGCAAATAAAAAAAAATTTCATTACTTGAAATAAAACAGAAGAAATATATAAAAATTCCAGTTGCCAAAACAACATTTCTCATTTTGAAGCGCTAAAATAACAAAAACTAAAACTTAATAAAAACTGTGTAGAAATATTTTTAAAAATCAAAAGCTAATTAAAATGTAAAAAAAAAAACACAACAAAATTTGCTAAAACTTTAATTTAATTTTAATTTTGTTAGTATTACCATTCGCTTGACCTATGAAATCACTCAGGGTTATTTAAAACTTAATCTAAAACAAACAAATAAAAAAATCATTACTCAAAATAAAAATAAAATAAACATTAACTAAAATAAAACAAAATACAGAAACATTATTCTCATTTTTGTTAAGTTCGTTGAAGTCCTAAATAAACTAAAAGTTAAAACTTAATAAAAAAAAAAAAAACAGACATTTTAAAAAAGCAATAAACCAAATGACTAAAAAAAATAAAATAAATGAAAGATATTAACAAATCTGTTAGTATTCCCATTTGTATCACCTAAGAAATTACTCAATTCTCCTCAGGGTTATTATCGTGAACTAAAACTAAAACTATAAAACAATTAATTACTCAAAATAATAAAAATAAAAAAAACCCCAAAATAATACAAAATACACAAAATTATAAAACTAAATAATCTAAAAATAAAACTTAAAATCTATATAGACATAAAAAAAATACATTACACACAACAAAATTACTCAAATTAAACTAAAAATTAAATATAAAAATAAAATTCATACACATTACTTTAAATATTGACTAAAATATAGAAAAAAATATATTAAAAAAAATCAAGTAGCCAAGGCAACATTTCTCATTTTTGTTCAGTTTAAGTACTAAAATAACAAAAACTAAAGCTTACTAAAAACTGACATAGACATATTTTTTAAAAGCAAAAGCACATAAAAAAACATTTCATTACTTGAAATAAAACATAGAAGAAATAAATAAAAATTCCAGTTGCCAAAACAACATTTCTCATTTTGAAGCAGAGTTTTTCCAAATGCTTTTCTAAAACCTATACTGGCTCCTATAATTAATTAATGAACTTTTTTTTAGTCAGTATTCTTGTATTTTTGTCCAGTAGAAGTGTCTAATAAATTAATTATTAATAATAACAACGATAATGTCTTAAAAACAAGATACATATACTGGATTCAGACAAAATTAGTATCACACCTGCAGCCTTATCACTTTTCGCCTTTTAAATTATTTATTAGGTTGAATGTAAAGTTTATCATTTTGTAAAACCTAATTTTTGTCAAAATTAACATCTTTGAACTGTGATGATGTTTAAATGACAGTTTTTGCAGTCATTTTACAGTTTGGGATGTGGCAATAGACAATGGTGTTGGTTTAAAAGAACGTTGCTACCTAAACAATGTAATCCTATTTGATTCTATAGTTCTCTTTTTTCCACTCCAGGTTAATCCTGGGCAAACTTAAACTAAAAACTATATTAGCATAATAATGATACTAAAATAACACTGCTGTCATTTCTATTCTTTAATGTCTGAGGTTACGGAAATAAATTAAAATGTTAAGAAATGATTTTATTCCACTTATCTTTTTTTGGCAACATTTCTAAATTCTGTTTAGTTTAAATACTAATAAATACTTCTGATAAATACTAATAAATACTTTTAAATACCTCTGTTAAGTTGAAATACTAAGACAACTGTAATTATACTTTTTTTTAAATATAAAAAATGCTAAAAACAACAAAATTACAAACTTAAAATTAAAATGAAAAAATAAAAATAGACTAATTCAACATATCAATTAAAAGCAAAATAACACTGCTATAGTTTCTATTTAATGTCTGAGATAAATGAAATAAAAATTTAACAGTTATTTATTTTGCAACATTTCACATTTTTGTTCAGTTTAAGTACTAAAATAACAAAAACTAAAGCTTACTAAAAACTGACATAGACATATTTTTTAAAAGCAAAAGCACATAAAAAAACATTTCATTACTTGAAATAAAACATAGAAGAAATAAATAAAAATTCCAGTTGCCAAAACAACATTTCTCATTTTGAAGCGCTAAAATAACAAAAACTAAAACTTAATAAAAACTGTGTAGAAATATTTTTAAAAATCAAAAGCTAATTAAAATGTAAAAAAAAAAACACAACAAAATTTGCTAAAACTTTAATTTAATTTTAATTTTTTTAGTATTACCATTCGCTTGACCTATGAAATCACTCAGGGTTATTTAAAACTTAATCTAAAACAAACAAATAAAAAAATCATTACTCAAAATAAAAATAAAATAAACATTAACTAAAATAAAACAAAATACAGAAACATTATTCTCATTTTTGTTAAGTTCGTTGAAGTCCTAAAAAAACTAAAAGTTAAAACGTAATAATAATAAAAAAAAAACAGACATTTTAAAAAAGCAATAAACCAAATGACAAAAAATAAAAAAAATAAAAAAAATAAAAAATAAAATAAATTCAAGATATTAACAAATCTGTTAGTATTCCCATTTGTTTCACCCTCAATTCTCCTCAGGGTTATTATCGTGAACTAAAACTAAAACTTCCTCCAGTGAAAAAGTGTTCTGGTGTGAATCAGGAGAGAAATCTGCACAGATCAAGCAGCGTTTAAACAGCTCTAAACAAATATGTGGCTGGATTTTGATGTGAGAGACAACTGGAGATTGGCATGAGAAAGCATTATTATGGATTATGGACTCGTCAGAAGCAATGGTTTGAATATTAATGCTGGATTTGTTTCAGCTTTTGTCTTCTCCAGATGTTAACTGATGGACTGGAGTGGTGTGGATTACTTGTGGATTATTGTGATGTTTTTATCAGCTGTTTGGACTCTCATTCTGACGGCACCCATTCACTGCAGAGCATCCATTGCTGAGACACTGATGCAATGCTACATTTCTACAAACCTGATGAAGAAACAAACTCATCCTAATCTTGGATGACATGAGGATGAGCACATTTCCAGCACATTTTGATTTTTGGGTGAACTGTTCTATCTGTTGTGTTGTTTATTTGGTGATTTGGTGATGTAGTAACCACTACTAGAGCACTAGGTGTCGCTGTGAGCCTGAAAGGGTTTCTGACATGACACTGAACCTACAAAATAATGAACGTATGCACATCTTAGAAATGCAGAGGAATAGATCAAATAAAACGTGTTACATGTTCTCGTTCAAATGCATGACCAGCAAACACTCAATCAATGCAGATTCAATGCCGAACTTTTGTTCTTTTATCTCCAAAAAGCATTTTCCCCAAACGTTTGGCACCTACATTGAGTTCTCAGAGCTTGAATGCGCTTAAATTACATTTCTATAGAAAGCAACTTCACAGCCGCTTTGAGAAATAATGGGAAAGGACATTGCATTTCACGTGTTGGTTGCAAAAGCACATTGCATAAAGCCGTGAGGCCAGCACCTGACAGCCTCAGAGTGATGCTCAATACAGCGTCAAATAGAGGCATCAGTGTGACGCCGGGCCTCGTAGCGCATCGCTGACTGACGCTGAAGACTGATTCTCCACCCCTGGACAACGCCGTGGGCGCTTCCGCAGCATATGTGCCCCAAATAAAGAAATATGCTGCCTGTTTCACAAACTCCATTAATCTTTCTTCTCCTTCTCAGTGGGATACAGACGACGCAAGCCTTGCAGGACGTATGACTGTGAACTTGAGTTCGTCTTTTAGCCGCTTCAGTGCCGCAGACCAGAAAATGGCTTGTTTACTTTTGGCCGGCATTGATTGAGGCGTTTAGCATCGAGCGGCTTAAATGAAGATGCTTTGATTGATCCAAATATCAGAGTCAGGTAATGATGCAGAAGACAATAATTGATCTGCGACATTAAAGGAATAATTCAGCCAAAAATGAGACTTCTGTCATTGTTTGCTACAGACCCGTATGCTGTAATTTCTGTGAAGAAAATTTCATTAAAAAACTTCCATATGACAGCATGATCTCCAAAAAGGACATATGTATAAGTATCCAAGCCATTTCCAAGATGCTTTGAGTGAAGAAAGTGGTGCCTTTAGATGCATCGCAGCAGATTTGATGTCTTTGACGCTGAACCTCATTGATTTTTGTGTGACAGATGAAAAATGTGACTATAAATGAGGTTTAAGAAGAGATTTATCAATGAATGACTTAGCTTTGAGTCTGTTTCTCATGCAAAGCTGTCAGATGATTTCAAGAGTCAGAATATATAGACTGCAAGACGTAGCCTATTTGAGATTTTTATGGTATATTTTGTCCTTGGCAGAATAAATCACAGTCCATTTCAGTTGTATTGAAAACAGAGGTTGTTAAATAAAAGGTTGAGAAAGTTGAGGACATTTTTAATTTTTGGAGTGAACCAGGGTTATTATTTACATTTATGCATTTTGCAGATTCTTTTATCCAAAGGAACTTACATTTCTAGCACCATGATTTACAGAAATATTATAGAATTTAATATTTGAAATAAGCTTTTTATTTTTATTTTTCAGTTTTCAGTTTTTTTAAGTTTGTCATTTTGTTTTTCATTTTTTTTAATTTCTTTTTAGATTTAATTAATTTATTTTGATTAATTTTAGTACTTTAAGTACTTTTAAGTTTGAGTTTTTCATCTAATTTGTATATTTGATATTTTTCAGCTGTATTTCAATGAACAAAAACTGTTTTTTTATATTTCAATTTAGCTTTAATTCATTTTTATTTAGGTTTTAAAGTAATTTTAATACTTAAACTTTTAATTTTTCAGTTAATTGCCAATGAAATATTTCTCTTTTATTTCTAGTTTTAAGCTTGTTTTTCAACGAATATTTATATGTATTTTTTCAGCTTTATGTCAATTACCAAAAACGTTGTTTTTAATATTTCTATTTAGCTTTAAGTCATTTTTATTTCGGTTTTAAACTAATTTTAGTACTTAAACTTTTAATTTTAGTTTAAGTCTCCAAGGTTCCTGGCTGTCCTGGAAGGAGTTATGGTTGACGAACCCAGCTGTATAGAGCAGTTGTGATGAAACAATGGGTTTGCTGGAACCACAAGTAGTTCTGTCTTAGTAAGGTTGAGCTGAAGGTGATGGTCCTTCATCCAGCTAGAAATGTCTCTCAGACAGGCTGCAATGCGAGCAGCTACCGTCGGATCATCTGGTTGGAATGAGAAGTAGAGTTGCGTGTCATCAGCATAGCAGTGATGAGAAAATCCATGCTTCTGAATGACAAATCCTGAATGACGACAGGTAGATGGAGAAGAGACGTGGTCCAAGCACTGAGCCTTGAGGAACCCCAGTAGCAAGAAGTTGTGACTTAGAAACCTCACCCCTCCAAGACACCCTGAAGGACCTAATCCTTTGATGAAAATGATTTTTTAATAGCTGTAGTTTTAGTTGTTTTAAGATTGTGAACTGTTCCTTTTATAATGATGCATGATGAGGTGTAGAAGTGCCAAAATGCACCGCTTCAAAAGAAGTTGCCTTCATTAGCGCTCTAAAAATGCCGTTCTTCAGTCGCCTTCGCGGCTCTCTTTCTCTCCTGAAGACAAGCTGCAGCTTTTACACCCACTGACTCGTGATGGTTGTAAGAAACGCAGATAAATACGCCTCTCGCTGCCGTCTAGACGGATGGGATGATCAGAAATGAGTGTGTGTGTCTCCAGAGACATCTGTTTCGTTATCAGTCATGCACTTGGAGAGGAAGCGGAGGCCCAATCAGGAGGGATGTGAACCCGAGCCGGGCCGGTGTTCAGGGTGTGATCTCATTAACCCGAGCGACTCGGCTCACCTGCTCAAGTGTTGGTCATTAACCCGCAGCAGACGCTGCTCTCACCTGCATACATTTCAGCTCATTGTTTCTGCCTGTTGAGGTGAAGTCAATCCTCAGACAAAAAACATCTTTTCAGTGTCTGTGACCTCCAGATGTGATTACTGCAGTGCGCCCCCTGGTGCCAGATGTAATGCACTTTTAATTTGTTCCCAAAAGAGGGACGCTCAGGAGGAATGTTATTGCTCTATTAAACTGCCCTGCATCATATCTGCTGAATCAAATCCAATATTTATTTCTTACTAATTTTGTGCTGCTGATTCCAAAAATAGCCTGTTTTGCTGGAGCACGCCACACTTTGTCAGTAAATATGATGCATTTTGTAGCATTTTTGCTTTCGAGAGCCATTTATAAGGTGAAGAAGTCTTGTATTTTCCCTTAATCAGAAAAAAACTGGCACAAATACATGATTCCTGTCCGAATCTGAGCCAGATTATAGCTATTTGTTCAATTCTCAGCCTATTTTCACATTATTTTATTTATAATCCTGAATTATGGCTATTGAAAAAAGAAAATGCAAACTAGAAATCTGATGTTTTCTGCTTTACTGCATCCAAAAAGCCACAGAAAATGACAGATTTTGTGAAAAAAGCTCTTTTATTTATAAATGTGTGTTTATGTAAAGTTCTTTGACATTAAATGGAGTATTTGATCATATTTTTCCACTCCTTTGCACATTGTAAGTTAAATGATGTATTTTGAATATTTGACATTTAGACATTTTGAGATTTTATATATATATATATTATGATTTGAAAAAAAAAAACAATTCATATTTTGTTTAATCTAATATTTATATTTTCTTTTCTCAGTTTTATTTCAATTAACATTTTTCCCTTTTGTTATTTTAATATTTTCATTTCTGTTTTAGTAATTTTAAATTTAGTTTAAGTAATCTTTTGTGCCTTTTTCATTTGTATTATTATTTTTGATATCTATATTTAGATATAGATATATATTTAAATCTATATTTATACTAATACATTAATTAGTTTGTATTTCCGTTTGAGTAATTTTAGTACTTTTAAATTTAGTTTAGATTTTAGTAATCTAATGTGCTTTTGTCATTTTTATTTTTTATATTAATATTGATCAATAATTATTTTTTATTTCAGTCTTAGTCATTTTAGTTCTTGAAGTTTAAAGTTTTAGTTTTTATATATAATTTGAAAAATCTTCATACTTATTTTGTGAAAAAATTACATGATGGAAAGTTTTTATTAATATACTTGAATTCAGCATAATAAATTTAGGTAATATTAGGCCCTTTTTATTGCAAATCAGCAGATTTTTTATTTGTATTTTTAAAATTTATTTTATTATTTATTTTATTTATTTCAAAATGCAGGGATGTGTAATAGATCAGGAGACATCAACTTTGTCTCAGACGTTTCTCATAAATTTTTTTTTTATGGCGGAATTGACTTGAATTTGATGGGAAATATTAGACTTTGGATTTCACACTTGGCAAATCTGAGCAGTTTGAGACCTTGTCGAGTCTCCATTTTCTCTCCATGTAATCTTACCGCTGTGTAGGATAAAATTGAGTTTTTTAGACATTATGAATATTTTTGTCTGAGTGGCAGTGAAAAGGCATGTGAAGTCAGAGACCCACAGCGAGGTCTGGTGTCACAGGAAGGGAAATTAAATCTGAAAGTGCCTTTAACTATCATAACTTAATGGGGGACCAGATTAGTTTCTGATTTGCCCTGAAATAGTCATCATACAGGCATTATATGCAGCCTCTTTATGCTTGTGAAGGAGGTGACGCCCCTGACGACGAATAATGGCTCTGATTTTCTCACTTCTGAGCGCTCGATGCTTTTGCTGGAGGGGAGTGCAGATATCAGGCCTCTTTTCATTCAGATCTGCGACGCCTCTAAAATAGCGGGCGGTCAGAACAGCGTGTTAGCGTTCACTTTCCCTGCTGAATCTCTGAATCGGCCATTATCACAATGTGCCGAGATGATTGCGCAGGTCATTTTCACGGGTACAGACTCCCGTCACATCTAGCAATTATTCCCAGAGCGCTGACATTACAGCTGTAATCCTTTAGTGAGTCGGGAGGGGGTGAATAATCAAACGCCAATTCATGAGGGCTAAACTGGAGCTGCTGGCTGTAATTGTAAATCATAAAGCTGTAATTGATTCTGATGTGTCCTGTCGTTATCGTGCTGTTCCTGTGTGACGAAATAAATGTGTTCTGAGGATCATGTGAGTGTTTACCTGCGCAAAAGATCCTGCCGTGATGCTAAGAAGTGGTAGGTGGTTGCTAGGGTGTTGCTATGCAGTTTCAAGAGTGGTTACTAGATTTGCATTCTGGGTGGTTTCTAGGTATTTGGTGTGTAATTCTGTCTAATTGTGTCTTCTAGGTTGTATCCAGGGCATTGCTAGAGTATTCTGAGTGGTTGCTAGGGTGTTGCTATATGGTTACTTTGTCATTTTTAAGGTGATCTGGGTGGTTGCTGTGCAGTTGCTAGGGTATTCCACATGGTTGTTAGGGCTTTTCTATGCAGTTTTGAAGGCCTTCTAGGTGTTGCCAAGGTGTATTCTGGGTGTTTGCTAGGGACCCTCCTTCATTGTAAGTCTATGGGTTTTTAAATGGGTTCTATGGTTTTAGTCTAAAGCGATTCTATATGTATTAAATATCGAGAGGCTTTGTCAGAGCCGATCCTACGCAAAACTGTGTCGGCGGGGGGATACCTACCACTACCACTTCTTTTCAACTAGTTTTTTTTTTGTGTCTCGTGTAAGACACTGTATGACATTCACGTTACATGATTTGACTGATTTTTACGTAGAACGGGCGACAGCGCACCGCATTAAAAGAAATAACATAAACGGTTTTCATAACCGCTGGCCAAATTCAAAAACGAAACTAAAATTAAATCATCTTTGAGAGCAAGGGGGCCCCCGTTTCGGGGGAATCATCTTTGAGAGCAAGGGGGCCCCCTGGTGTTTCGGGGGCCCTATGCAGCTTGCGTACTTTGCGTATAGGGAGGATCGGCTCTGGGCTTTGTGAACTGGTTCATGCCACTTGTTTATTTTGATCTAATATCAACTGAACATCTGATTGATTTATGAGTCTCTCTCTCTCTTTGTGTGTGTGTGTGTGTGTGTTTATGAGAAGAATCCCGCTGTGGATCAGAGGTCGTGTGCGCATCCGTCAGCCAAACCTGAGTCTGCTGTGTCTCCGTACGCTTGCCAGAGACGAACGACATTGGATAACCACAATAAGATCTTTACAGTGAGTACAAACACACATGTGTGCTGAGAATCAAACTCCAACATCGTAAAGGACACCGAGATATTATTTTAAAACTGACATCACAGTGTTCCGGAGTTATTTTAATCTCTGGCCCATTTGCAGCACAGTATGTACAGAACAGAAGGGGGCCGAACCGCACACACACACACACACACACACACACACACACACACACCATTAACTTCAGCTGTACACTGTGCCGTTTCTCAAGACAAACACCAACACAGCCGTTTATGTCAGATGTTGTTAAATGGTTGTTAAGGTGTTCTGGGTGGTTACCAGAGCGTTGCTAGGTGATTTCTAGAATGTTTTGGGTGCCAGGATGTTGCTAAGTTGTTTCCAGGGTGTTTTACATGGTTGCCAGGATGTTGCTAAGCGGTTACTTAGATGATCTGTGTGGTTACCAGGGCATTGCTAAGTGGTTTCAAGGGTGTTTTGGGTGCCAGTATGTTGCTAAGCGGTTGCTAGGGAGTTCTAAGTGGTTACCAGGGTGTTGCTACGTGGTTTCAAGGGCGTTTTGGGTGCTAGGGTGTTGCTAAATGGTTGTTAAGGAGTTACCAGGGTGTTACTAAGTGGTTTATCTTAGTTCATCTTTAGTCAAAATATTTTTTTGTAAATCTCAGAAGTAATCTTTTATAATCTATGAATTTAGTCTGAGATAGCAAAATTGTACTGTGTGTATCTGACATTACTCATGGCCATCAGCTGTGGTGTGAGGTGAAAAACAGGAAAGATAGAGTCTAGTCAAATGTAGATCAACACATGCGGACATTTTTATTTTCTCACAAGAGGTGAAAATTCGGGCGTAATCGCCAGACGGCTTTTGCTTTGTCTTGCGATTTGCGTTTGGAAGGTTACAGGCCTGTTATCAGTTGTCTAGCAAAACTTCAGTCATATTCTGCTTTAAATATTTATTTGATACTCGAACATAAACCCATAACAGATTCACCTTGGGCTTCTGCGAGGAAAATTACGAGCAACTCTTGAGACGCTGCCAGAACTGCTAAACTTTCCGCACGAGGTGCGTGTTTGGTGCCAGAATTAAACTGACGAACGCTGGAGGTTTAAGAGCTTTTGGATGCATGAGGAGTCGCTCGCTGATTATTACAGCTGATTTGTTGTGGTTCTTTGAACATTAATCAAGAGAAAAACAGTCTGAGAATATGCTTTGTTTCAGATTTGACATTTGCGTAGACTCGTATTTTGCGATCAGCAACGTTAATAAATCAATTATGATGAAAGAGAAAAACACCAAAGACTGACAGGGCGAGGTGAACCGTAACTGAGAGCACAGATTAAAATCTCTTCTGTATTTCACTGGCAAATATGATATTTTAATGGAAAACAGAGACT
The DNA here is from genome assembly GCF_001515625.1 of Sinocyclocheilus rhinocerous. NCBI lineage: Eukaryota > Metazoa > Chordata > Actinopteri > Cypriniformes > Cyprinidae > Sinocyclocheilus > Sinocyclocheilus rhinocerous. The sequence continues at coordinate 624,880 of NW_015638936.1, read as the reverse complement.
TGATTGTCTATTGCCAGGAGAGAAAAACAGCTGCAATGCAAACACATTATTGAGAATAATGATTGAGCTGATGAACAGCAGGGTGAGATGAGATGAGCTCAGGGTGTTTGTGAGAGATATAATCTGTTTTGTCTTGGCTATAAATGTCATGTGTATGCATCCAAATATCCAAATGCTGCATCAAATGTGTCTACTTACAGCTTGTGTTATTGCTGTGGTTCAGCATTTTGCTTACTACATCTGAATGCATTGGTAAATCAGAGGTGTTTAACTGGTTAACTGCCAGCGTCTAGCTATCGGGACGCTTGGCACTCTTTTTGTGTTATCTTTATTACTATTACTTTTTATTTTTATTACGCTTTTTTACCCATCACAAATTTTAGCAATCATCATTAAATTAGATATCATTTGAAAGCTTAAACACTTCACAAAATTTATCTTGTGAAAATCGTTAACATCTTTGCTGAAGAAGAAGAAGAAGAAGAAGTAATATTGTGACAGGAAAATTCATAAATTCTATGGAGTTTGGGAGTGGCTTTTTTTTTAACAATCTCACAGGAACTTCAATTTTTGTGATATCAACTTCAAATTCGGAATGTAACTTAGACATATTGCTATGATTTTATAGCTATTTTAGGTTACAAAATATTTTGTACAATATTTATTTCAGATAAAAAAGTATTGTGGTGCATTTCTTTACAGCAAATTAAATAACTTTATACTTTCATTTTTTGAAATGCTTCCACTTCAGCAATCAATCACTTTCTTCTTTAAAAAGAGACCAGGCTTAGGTCTGTATTCCAAAGTGTTCATGAATTATAACCATTTAAGTTCAGATAGTGCATTTTAACATCTTTGTTGAAGAAGAAGTAATATTGTGACAGAAATGTATAAATTGATTAGTGAGTTTGGGGGTAACCCGATGTCTATTTTTGGTATAGCACCTAAACAAAATCTCACAGGAACCTCAGTTTTTGTAATATTAACTTAAAATTTGGAACATAACTCACTTAGACATGTCGCTTTGATTTTATAGCAATTTTAGAATCCAAAATATTTTGTAAAATATTTAGTTTAAATAAAATTAAAAAATTAAAAAAAATTAAAATTACGGTTGGGTCTGTTACATAAACTGCTTAGTCTTAAAAAGTTAGTCATCTATTTTTTTTTCTTCGAGACTGGTCATAAATTCAGTTTTAAAAGATAGATTAGTCTAATTTGAATCTGAAACGTAAGACTGGTTACCCAGTGACAGTTAAGAGGTTAAGTTATTGTTTAGGTTTACCAGTATTGAACATGTTTTTGTTTGGTTTGATCCACATTCTGTGCATAATTGATACTGAACAGTTTTGTTTTTCATGCCGCTGATGTGAAGTCTCGGTTTACTGATGGTAAGGAGAGAGTGAGGAGAGATCAGCCTGCAGGTGTTTGGTTGACACGTAACAGGTGTGCAGGTGTCAGAAACACTGCGGCCCCGGAGCTTGATGAATCCACCAAAACACATCCTGTGATTGTCAATCACAGCACTTTTCCCAGCTCCCAAGAGTCACCAATATCGATCTGATCCTTATGTCTTCTCTTACTCCGAACAGACTTCACCTGGAGTTTTGCATGTTTGTCCAGCATATGCATTTCCTAAAATGAGTCAAATTAAATGTTCTAAAGCAAATTATAGTGGTGTGTTCTGGGAGGATTTTAGCATTTTGCTAAGGTGGTTGTTTTGGCATGATTTTTGCATGTTTATATATATTAAATTATTAAATAATCACTTATATAGGTATTATTATTATGTTGAATTGCTGTTATGGTTGCATATGGTTGAATGGTTGAATTTTGCATGTTTACATATTAAATTATATTTTATTATTTAATTATTATTATTATTATTATTATTATTAAATGCTTTTCCCACATTATGTGATTGCTAGGGTGTTCTGGATCAATTTTATGCAATATGTTTTGTGAAAAACACTTCACTTTACTTTAAATCAACTGGTTTAAAGTAATATCAGATAGTAAAACAAAGTAATTACAACAATTACGTTATAATTTATATCGTATTGATAATAATAATAATAATATGTAAAATAATATAGAATAATATGTATAATTATAATTTCTTAATAATGTTATTATTGTTATTAATAATAATAATAATAATAATAATTTTTAATATTTAGACATTTTAAAACAGAGCTACTGTGTGTCTTTTTCCCCTCTTTCTCTTTTTCTCATTCTCTGTTTTTTGCATTCTGTCATCATGTTGCCATGTTAAACTTTTTTGTTACGGTTGAAAATGGTTATTATGGTTGAATTTTTGCATGTTTATATATTGAATAATATTTAATGTATTAAATATTATTAATTGTTATTACATGCTTTTTACCATGTTACCATGTTTTACCACGTGATGTGGATGCTGGATCGATTTAATGCAATATGCCTTGTGAAAAACACTATTTAAATAAACTGTTTAAATGAGTATCCAATAGAAAAATATTAATAATCATAATCATCATCATAATAATAATATATATATATATTTTTTAATATTTAAACATTTTAAATCAGAGCTACTGTGTGTCTCTCATTCTGTTTTTGGCATTCTGTCATCTCTACTTTCTTTAAGTTTTCTCCATCTCTCCATCTTTACCAGGCCTCCACATCAATCAATACATCCGTATGTAGCGGCACTGACCGTCATGCTGTGAAAGCACTCAGAAAAGCGTGTGTGTGAATGAATGCTGGCTGATTTAATGTGGAGGGTGTAAATAGACATTAATGAGCAGGCGTCGCGTGTTGTTTGCTTTCATCTCTTGGCCTCTGGTGCCACAGCTGCGCTGACAGCAGCCTAGCGAAGGTCTTTCCCTGGCTGAATCAATCTCTCTAATGACCCCTCGCTTCATCATACAGCTGACCGGGAATCACGGCCACGTCTGCTAATGAAAGCCAGCACACATGGACATTAAAGCGCGGTGTTATCCAATGCAGGAGGCGTCTGATGGTTGGTATTTACATCTTGCAGCAGCAGATACGCCGTTCATTATGTGTGCTGCTGCATGGATGAAAACCTCTGGAAAGCCTTTTTGCGGCTTGTCCATTATTTTCAGAGCCGCTCTACAGTTCTGTGGTCATAAATAAAAGTTCCTCTGTGAAAAATGTTCATGTTGTGCGAGCGGTATAGTAGGTCAGGCATCTGTATGTTCTTCATTGATTCAGGAGTGCATTATGGAGTCGTTCAGCACTGGAATTTGAAATGTATTCTGACATAAATAAAGGATTGGTAGTGAAGTCAACGCTTCAGTCCACTTGTCAGAACTAGAAATAGATTTTCCCTGGAGTCAGGACAGGCTTACCTGCACATAGCCAGTGTTTCAAGCATAAAATCTGGTGCATTCTGCAGTTATTTTGGCTAAAAACAGCACACTTTGGCAGGAGAGACTGTCTGTGTGATTGAAACAACCAGTCACAGTTTTATTTTTATGTGCCGTTTAGAGACGAGGTTATCTGAAATAGATCATACCATAATAATAGACCAACTTGGAGCTAAATCCAATTAAAATGAGAAAGTGGTGTGTTTAATTTTATAGAAAGCGCAGGAGAAATTAAGAGACATATTATGTATGTTTTATTATATTTTATAATGTATTTTCATTATTTTATTTTATTATATTGTATGTTAAAATATATACAGTATTATATTTTTATTTTTTTTATATTTAGATTTATTTTCATACTTTTGCAAGAAGTCTCTTCTGCTCACCAAGGCTGCATTTATTTGATCAAAAATACAGTAAAAACTGCAAAATTGTGAAATATTATTATAATTTATAATAACTGTTTTCTTTGTGTGAACATGTTAAAATGTATTTTTTTTTGCTGTGATCAAAGCTGAATTTTCAGCATCATTACGCCAGTCTTCAGTGTCACATGATCCTTCATAAATCATTCTAATATGCTGATTTGCTGCTCAAGAAGCATTTATGATTATTATCAATGTTAAAAACAGTTGTGCTGCCCAATATTTTTGTGGAAACTGTGATACATTTTATTTTTCAGGATTCACAGATAAATAGAAATTTCAAAAGAACATTTATTTTAAATGGAGCATTTATTTGTATTTCTTTCTTTCTTTGTAGTAATATTTCACAATATTATTGTTTTTACTATATATTTTTTTATCAAATAAATGCAGCCTTGGTGAGCAATGATGATTTTTGATCAAATAAATGAATAAAGTAATACAAATAAATAAAAACGTCTCAGGTTACGTATGTAACCATGGGGAACGCCTTTAGCGTGACCGGTGTTTGACGCATACATCTAAACACGACAATAACATTGGCCGGCGACAGCCTGTGACGTCATCATCCGGCGCGACAACAATATAAAAGGGCACCGGGAGAACACGTCATCCGCTTCTTTGTCTGAAGCTTACGTCCGAAGCATGGCAAGGGAACTAGAGGACGCAGTGTCTCGTTCCCTTCTCAAGGAACCATGGTTACATTCGTAACCTGAGACATTCCCTTCCAAGGGAACTTCGAACTGTGTCCTCTAGAGGTCGATATGGGGAACGGTATACCCACACCACCATGCTGAGTGGAGTGCATGCCAGAAACCACGGCGAGCACTAAGTACCAACTCTACCATTGCCATGGGAGTTGCCCCAAGGACGCCTTGACAGCTATCAGTGACATTGTCCCCTTCGGCCAAGGGCCTGAGCCGCATACCCTAAAATAACTTACCTGTTAAGGGCTGGGCTCGGAAGCCCAAGCCTAGGGCAGAGCTCAAGGCTTGGAATCAGAAGAAAGATATTCCTTTAAGGGGATACGGCCAGGTGTCTAAAAACCAAACCAGCCCCTGGCCTGCCACCCAGGGGGGCTACTGCCGGTTCTGAATAAACCTGCTCAAAGAACTGACTCGACAGATCTTTGGTAGCAACACCCTGCTCAGAAATGTATCAACAGAGATACATAAGTTGAGTGGAGCCCAAGACGAGAACCGGGCCCTAAACCAACCCAGAGAAAGATAATGAGGCTGACAGCGCGTAACCCTTAACATACAGGATTTTAGAAAGTGCGCAGAATGCTTAGTGTGCACACTTACCACAATGTGGATTTTAGAAAGTGCACAGAAGCTCAGCGTGTGCACTCACCATAGCATGGATTTAGAAACACCGTTGCTTAAGGGGCAACCAAGGCTGTATTAAAGCAGCCTAGGGGCCCTAAGTGACTGTGGCACACTCACAAAACAGACTCCGAAGCATCTGCTCACAGATGCCCAGAAGGGAGCGGCGCGCTTGCAAGAGGCCCTTCATGGTGAGGGGAGCACAGCTAGCTCACTTAACAAGCAACCCGCCAGGGAGGCAGGAGATGGCCCAGCCGCCTGGCATGATTGCTATCCGGAGCTCAAAAGAGCGGAGGCCCAACTTAAAAAATAGAAGGGGGACTCGGACGCTCACATTGAGAGGGGCGTGCTCATATGAAACCCCCAAGGGCACTGCTAAGCTCGACCCACAAGGAGGGCGGCTCAACAGGGAGGTGGAGAGAGGCCTAACGACCTGAGGCTGCTACTCAATAGAGCTCAAACGAGCGGAGGATTCGATGAGGAAAGTCCACAGATGCTCAATCGGGAGTGGCAGGCTCAACGACAACCCTCCGAGGTGAGTGTAGCACTTCCTAGCTTGACCCAAATAGTGGCAGCTATTTAACAGGGAAGCAGCAAGTGGCCCAACTACCTGATGTCACTGCCATGGAGCTGAAGAGCAGAGGATTCAACCCCTAGCGAGGAGAGAGAGGAACCCAGCTCGACCGAAGCGATCAATAGCCCAGGGTCAGAGAACCTAACTCTCAAGTCAAGTGGAGGACTCACCCAGTCTGCCCAGGACCGGTGAGCTCAAAGGGACCCTCCCGCAGTGAGGGGAGCGCAGCCATGTCTGAGGAGCAGATAGATCGCAAATGGGACATTAGAAATGGGATCCTGCTAGAAGGGTATCACACATTTCTACAGGGAACAACAGGGTCCCAAAATAAAGGCAACTGACCAAGGAGGCGACAGAAACGGGCCTACCACTCAGTTTGTTGCAAATGGGTTTTTTCGGGAGCAGCGCTCTCGGCTCTAAAGCTGAGGCGGGCCCTTACAGCACATACTAGGAGCGACTCATAGCTAACCCTCACAGAGAGGGGAGCAGAAGCATACAAGAGGGGTTTCCGCAGAAACACAAATCCCTCTTACCTCAGGGAATGCAGTGTACTCAAGCCCACTCCGCAGAGGGGCGATTACTGCTTCAACCATAAGGGCAGTGAGACAGGGAGGACCCGTGGGCCTGACTGTCTATGGAGTGTTAAGCTCCTCAACACCTCAGCAAGAGGAGCTCTAGCTCAGAGAACGTGCATGATGTTTAGGAAGACTCAAATCTCAGGAGACCCCTCAGGGTGAGAGATGAGTAGCGCACCCTGGCCAGAGGATAAGGAGCATTTTCACGAAGCATGTACTCAGAAGAGTACTAGCCCACGAGAAGGACCCGCTGGTCCTGAGGTTGCAGCATTATACTGGAGACCTGATGCTGGGAGGCTTCCGCAGAAGCCCAGGCTGCGTGTCCAAGCCGAAGATGAGGGCTATCACCAGCCTGGATCAGCCGATGAGTGAAACCATCACTATAATCGGTCAACAGCAGGAGGTCCTGACTTAGCAGGGGGGTCAAACCTAAAAAGTCAGAAAACAGAACAGGTCCAAGTAGCGCTGCAGAAAAGGGCTAGTATGGTTTGTATGTCTCCCTATATCTGACACACCCACTTCAGGTCTTGCAGTCTCCACTAATGAGCTGATGAGTTGAATCAGGTGTGATAGATGAGGGAGATATACAAAATGTGCAGGGCAGGGGGTACTCCAGGACAGGTTTGAGAACCACTGGAGTAGATGAAATGGATCAAACTCGCCAACCGTGGCTCCCATGCATGACACAGGCTCATGGATATAGGCTGGAGGCGAAGTCTGAAGAGCACTGGGGTCCGGACCATCAGTAGGTAGTTCTATGAGACATAGAAACTAGCCAAAACATCATAGGCACAGCATAAGAGACTGCAATGCAAGCACAGGAGGCTCCTACCTAACCTCAGTCAGGAGGGAAGCTTTTTAGGGGAATTAAGGGGAGGAAGATGAGAGCAGATGTAATACTCTCAGAGAGAGGTGAGTAGACTGCTCAGGTTTTACTCTGGTCCAGACCAGAGCGTTGAGAACGCCCAGTCTGGATCACCTCCCTTAAATCTTGCCTGTCACCCTTAGACCCACGCCCCTTATGAGCCCTACCCGCAGGCGGGGGAGAGGTGTGAGTCGCGACACTAGTCTTCTGAGCCCGCCTTTGATCCTTAGATCGAGACGGGCCAGGACCCCTTTGTTGTTCGGGCTCAGACCTGGACCTTTTTGGAATGAAGGATTTAAAGGCAGCCGTGCGCGTCCTGGCTTCCTTAAACTTCTCGACCACCGTCTCAACAGAAGTACTGAAAAGGTCAGAAGGGGAAACTGGCACATCAAGAAGAAAGCCCTTCTCTTTCGACCCGATGTCTGCCAGATTCACCCACAGATGTCTCTCCGTAACCACCATGCTTAGTGGCACGGAGAGCAAGATCTGTGGTGCGATGCAACTCAGCTACCTCATCAGGGGATAGACCCTGACCTTTATCCAGGTCTTTCAGCAGATCAGCCTGATAAGCCTGAAGCACCGCCATGGTGTGCAACGAGGCTGCAGCCTGACCTGCTGCTGCGTACGACCTGCCATTCAAACAAGATGTATCCTGAAGGGGTTTGGACGGCAGGGATTAGCTCATATCGCCCACCCCTATCCTGAAGTGGTTTGGACGGCATGGAGGGAGCCTTAAGAGAAGATGTCTCCCCCATAGAGAGATAGCAGGCCAGCGTCTCTTCAACAGGGGGCATCTTCTCATAACCATTCTCACGCATCCCCTCGATGTTGGCATAACTAGTATGCTGGAATCTATGGATGCAAGACGAGAATGGATTTTTCCAAGCCTTCTCGATCTCCACATGGAGATCGGGAAGAAATGGAAGACTCACCTGAGCTGGAGGGCTATGGCTAGAAAGAAAACGCTCGTCGAGGCGGCCTCGAGGCGTCACTTCCATGGCCCGCTTCCACGGCAAGTCAAGCCTCGCCTTGGCATGATCCATAACCTCAAGCAGCTCATCATACACAGGGCAGGAGGATTGGGAGGACTCAGTATCGACTTCTTGCCTTTGAGCCAGCAGAGCACTAACCGCTGGATCAGACGATGTATGAGAGATAGCATCGTCGTCCAGCAGCTCACTCTCATCCGTGACTGATGAGCGCGAAAGGGAAAGACCCTTTTTCAACTCATTAGCTAGGTCCATCTGCGATCCCCACGAGCTCATTTTCCTCCGTGCCTCAGCAGCGGAGGGTCCTGAACCACGGGGAGCCGATGGCTGTTCCTCCTTCCTCGAAAAGAGAGACAAACGAGAGCGGAGCTTTTTCATAGGAAAACACTCACAGTGCACGCAAACTGCCCCCTCGAGGACATCGTGCGCGTGCTCTTCGCCCAAACACAAGACGCAAAGATCGTGCGTGTCATCAGGTGTCAAATAACGAGGACACAGATCCACACACTTCTTAAAAGCCTTACTAGTGCTTGCCATGATAAAGAAGAATAATCGTTCTTACCGGAAATGCATGCTTCAAACAAAACAGTCCTTGGAGACGAAGAAGAGGATCTCGTGTTCTCCCGGCGCCCTTTTATATTGTGGTCGGTGATGACGTCACAGGCTGTCGCCGGCCAATGTTATTGTCGTGTTTAGATGTATGCTTCAGACACCGGTCACGCTGAAGGCGTTCCCCATAGCGACCTCTAGAGGACGCAGTTCAAAGTTCCCTCGGAAGGGAACTAAAGTTGTATAGCGTCAGACAATTACTGTAGATAGAAACTGTAAATCTTCCTATACTTCTGCCGTTGTTGTGTACAATATTTATCATGCTCATTGCACAATGCTCAGCGTTTGATCTGAGGCTTACAATAACCTTCAGATAACCCAGAATATGAGTTTGATTTTAAGTGTCTACTGGGGGGAAAAAATCAATGAGTAAAAAATCAACACTTAGCATCACAACTAAACATGTGGGCTTCAGCAAACAAATACAGAATATCTTACAGTCTTATTGCAGACTCCCACTCATTCATCATACACTCAATGCTAATATAATATCATACCATTACAGCAGCAGACAGTGCAGATGTGTGTTCAGAGGTCTTCATTAAAGATGCAGATCTCGTCTTGAGTTCTCAGTGAGATGTGAGCTCTCCAGAGTTTCCTTCGGCACAGCAGGAGCTCAAACACACACACTCCTCACACACACTCCCACTGTCCTCACACTCCAGGACTCTCATCCTCATCCTCACCACACACACTCACGGCATGGCAGGACTCGACCCCGTGACCCCTGGCATTACCGGCCCGCTGCTCTCATTAACCAGTACTGTGTGTGTGTGTGTGTGTGTGTGTGTTTGGTGTCAAGGGTGTCGTGTATGTCACGGTCGGGAGGGTTTTTTAAATATGTCTGTGCACATTCATGTCATGAAAACAAAGCGGCTGCATGTATTGATTCACACCGGCCCGTTGTACATACTAAACCTGTGCTGCTGTTATTCTACTGACAAACCTCAGCACTCAAGAGTTTCACTCAAGAGAGATAGAGTTTCCTTCAAGATAGTGTATTTAGAGAAATGCAAGCACACATCCAGATGATGAAAAAAATTTTCTGAGAACTTTTAGGGTAATGTTCCTATGAAGTTTTAAAAACATTATTTCTGAATGTTCTCTGAACGTTCAAAAATGTTCAGTGTTTTAAATGTTTAAAAAACGTCTTTTCTTGGTTATGCACACTTATTTTATTTTATTTTATTTTATTTTACTCCAAACTTCAGCCTTGCCATCACAGGAATAATTAAATATATTTTTTAAATACATTAAAATAGAAAACAGATATTTCAAGTTTTGTAATATTGCATTATTTGTAATAATATTTCACAATATTACAGTTTTACTATACTTTTTTAATTAATGAAAACAATGCATATTTATATATTGAATAAAAATAAATAGAAATTAGTTACTGTATGTAGAAACTGTAAATCTCTCATCATCTTCATTGTTGTTCAATATGCAAATATATTAGAACCTATGATACATTATTTTTTGAAAACAGCTATTTTAAATTGTAATAATATGTCACAATATTATCATTTTTTTATTGTATTAATGACTAAATAAATGCATCCTTGGTGATCAAAAGAGAACAACTGTAATAATTCCAAACTTTTGACCACTAGTGTAGCTTATATTATGACCTAATTTTGCTTCTTTTGACTGCCACTGTACACTGTAGAAATGATATGATCAATAATGTAATTTACATTAGTTTTTTAACTCCTCAAAATAAGTTGCACAATTTCAAGTAACATGAAATTCAACTTGATGGTTTTTAAAGTCAGTTTAATGTAATTTAAGTTGCAATGACTTGTACAATCAAGTTGATTAAAAAAATCAACACTACTTAAGTTTTTAAGCTGAAATAGGTGAAAGTTTTTACGCCGTACGGTAAATCTGGTATCTGTAATCTGTAAAAGAAGAGGGGTTTTCTGAGTGCTTTAAAGAAATGGAGGAACAAAGGCAGCGTCACACCACTGTTCATCTCTCTCTTCATACAGTAAACTCTTAAAAATAAAGGTGCTTCACGATGCCATAGAAGAACCTTTTTTGACTAAATGGTTCCATAAAGAACCTTTAACATCTGAAGAACCTTTCTGTTTCACAAAAGCTTCTTTGTGGCGAAAGAAGGTTCTTCAGATTATAAAAAGGTAAGAAAGAGATGGTTCTTTAAAGAACCTTTGACTGAATGGTTCACTGAAAAAAAAATGATACAAAATTTTTTTAAGGTAAGTGGTTGCAAACAATTTATTTTAGCTACATTTGAATAAATTTTTTTTTGAAAGTTAGTCAACTAAATATGTCCTGGCAGAGAAATATATTATTTATTTATATATATATATATTATTTAGATATTTATCAAAAAAGCATATATAATTTATATATAATATTATATATATATATATATATTACTGTCATTTAGTTATTTTGAATGATTTTTTATAATTTGAGTTCTGATTTTAGTTTTTAGTTTTAGATTTTAGTTAAAGTTTTATTTTTTATTTTTTATCTGTCTATATAGTTTTCTTTTGATTTTTATGGTTCTTTAAAGAACCTTTGACTGAATGGTTCACTGAAAAAAAAATGATACAAAATTTTTTTAAGGTAAGTGGTTGCAAACAATTTATTTTAGCTACATTTGAATAAAAATTTTTTTGAAAGTTAGTCAACTAAATATGTTTATTTAAATGTAGCTAAAATAAATTGATTGCAACCACTTACCTTAAAAAATGTTAGTAAATTCAATGAATCGTTTTTTTCAGTGTTCTTTGTGGAACCAAAAATGGTTCTTCTATGGCATCGCTGTGAAGAACCTTTTAAGCACCTGTATTTTTAAGAGTGTATATGATGTAGTAGCGTGCGAACACGTGTGCCAGCGGCCCTCAGGGAAATGCTTGTGAACAAGTGGAAAATGACAGGTTCCTCTCCACTGATCACAGAGCCACGAGTCGCTGTGAGGTCATCTGAAAAGCATGCACAGGAGCGCAGCATGATGGGAAGAATACAGAGCACTCTCTGGTTGCTGTCCGCCGCCGGCACGGGTCACTGCGCAGCCCGTGTAAACTTACTTTCTCTTTTCATCTGTTTTCCTCACTCCTGCTGCCTTTTATTTGACCTTTTGACATTTTTTCCTCAGTCATATTTTCGGTGTTTTTCACACTTCATCTCTGCCTGTTTGCCCACCTGTCATTCTTCACCGTCTCTGTGCCGTAGGATGCGCTGGAGGTCCTGGCAGAGAAATA
>NW_015638936.1:605630-612411 GCF_001515625.1 Sinocyclocheilus rhinocerous | reverse complement strand
TATATATATATATATATATTACTGTCATTTAGTTATTTTGAATGATTTTTTATAATTTGAGTTCTGATTTTAGTTTTTAGTTTTAGATTTTAGTTAAAGTTTTATTTTTTATTTTTTATCTGTCTATATAGTTTTCTTTAATTTGATTTTTAGTTCAGTAAATTTTGCTTGGGCACTTACAAAACCAACAAACAAACAAAATAAAAAAATACAAATACAATGAAGAACTTGTAATATTACGCCGCTATAAAATGAAAGATAATTTAATAAATGAGTGACAAAACATTTTAGTTTTTCATAATTCATCTCCTGTTGTATTTCACCCTAAAAGCAAAATCAGTAAATTATATTGTTATAAAGATTATTGTCATGATTAAGCACATTTTCCCCTAAAATTCTCATTAAAGTATGTGGAAAAATAATATATTATTAAAATGGTAATTTATGAAAATATTTGATGAACTGTGTTTTATTTATGCTCATTTAAATGTAAAAAATTGTTAATGGTTATATTAGTTTTTTTCTAATATTTTCATTTTTTGTCATTTTAAAATTTTTTTTATTATTATTATTATTATTTTTGTAATATATGTCTATAAAATTTTCATTAATTTTAGTTTTAGTTCAGTAAATTTTGCTTCGCCAACTCGCTGAAATAAAATACATTTATATATTTTTTTAATATATTATATTATATTTTAGTCAAAAGTTTTTTTTTTCAAGTAACAAAAGTAGTTTTATGGTCTTATAGTGTTAGTTATATGTGTTAAATATTTCTTTATTTAATGCTTTAGAATTAAATTGGTTAATTTATTCAAGATCTATAAACATTTTCATTTAATCCTGTGCTTTTTGGCATTATGATTTTGTGGTTAAATGTATTTTGGGCATGTTTTCATGAGATCCACCTGCATTTATCTGAAGATCCTGCAGTTTTTAAGCACAGATATGTGTTTGTGTTTGACAGCTGAAGCTGGAAAAAACAAGGACGAACTCATAATATTATGCTGTTTTAAAAATGAAACACAATTAGCTTTTAATAATTGAGTGACACGTGACAAAGCTCTCCTCCTGTCTGCTGCTGTAGGATGCGTTGGAGGTGCTGGCGGAGAACCTGGAGCTCTGTGGGAATCAGGGGCCGAGCCTGGCGTTCAGAAGAGCTGCATCCATGCTCAAGAGCCTCCCCGCTGCCCTGAGACGCCTGGAGGAGACGCAGCATCTGCCCTGCCTGGGAGAACATAGCAGGGCCATCATAGAGGTGCAGCATGAGCCTCGTCCATCTCTCTCTGTCTCCACACACATCAGCAGTCATCTGAGCTGCTCTGCTCCTGCTGAGGCTCTGATAAATACGCTTTCACACCGCCGCTGTTTCTTTTCCTGAGGGGGAAAGCAGCAAGACATGGTTTGGAAAGAAAGAAAGAGCCAAACATTTCAGCAAAAAAACATTTGAGTAGGTTTTAAATGAGGTAAAATGGTGAAGCTCAAACCTGCGAGAACATGTCTGCATGGGTTATATTTCACCCTACAAGCAAAACCAAGAAATTGTCAAGATTATTGTTATGACAATTTAGCACATTTTCCCCTAAAATTCTTACTATTAATATATTATTTAAAATGTCACTTGTGAGCCTGGAGCACAAAAGCAGTCTTAAGTCGCTGGGGTATATTTTGATTAGCAATATGCATTGCTAAGAACTTCATTTGGTCAACTTTAAAGATGATTTTCTCAATATTTAGATTTTTTTGCACCCTCAGATTCCAGATTTTCAAATAGTTGTATCTCGGCCAAATATTGTCCTAACAAACCCTACATCACTGGAAGCTTATTTATTCAGCTTTCAGATGATGCATAAATCTCTATTTCAGAAAATTGACCCTTATGACTGGTTTTGTGGTCCTGGGTCACATTTAAGAAAGTATTTGATGTAATGCCTTTGATTTATGCTCATTTAAATGCTAATAAAAAAACGTTAATTGTTAAAATGTTAATGGTCCTAAAATTTGGCCATGTACTTCATATTCAGGATTTATAAATATATTTTGAGATTTCAGATATTTATTTCCTTTTTGGGCCTTACATATAGTGTATAGTACAAAATTATAATATAATTTATTTAAATGTTATTTGAAGCTTTAAATATATATTATTTCTGAAGGATCATGTGACACTGAAGACTGGAGTAATGATGCTGAAAATACAGCTGCGCATCACAGAAATAAATTACATTCTAACAGATATTCACATAGAAAACAGCTGTTTTAAATTGTAAAAATATTTCACAATATTACTGTTTTACTCTGTTTTCAATCAGATAAATATGGCCTTGGTGAGCATACCATTACATTAAACTGTATAATCAGGATTTCTAATATATATATATATATATACATGCAGTATATATAAGCTTATTGTAGGACACTTTTATGTTTCCCTTTGATTTTGTGGTTAAATGTGACATGTTTTTATGAGATTCTCCTACATTTAGTTGAAGATCCTGCAGTATTTCAGCAGAGATGTGTGTTTGTGAGTTTGTTTTTGTGTTTTTTGACAGCCGAAGTCTGGAGAATACAAGGAAGAACTTGTAATATTATGCCGTTTTAAAAATGAAAGACAATTAGCTTTTAATAATTGAGTGACATGTGACAAAAACAGTTTTCCTTTGTGTTGAAAGTTGTGGGATTACTGACAGCATGTAGAGTAGCTATATTAACGTCTCTATACTGGCCCTCATATCTCTAGTGCTTTCCATTTCTTTGATGAGAATGAATTGCGTGCAGCCTTCCACCGACTGCTTAAACAAATACAGACAATTAAATGACTAGTTCACCCTAAAATGATCATTCAGTCGTCATTTACTCTCCCTCATGTCATTGACTTGAGTGTGAAAATGGATTGATGTGAAGGTGATGATTCTCCAAATGTTCATTCCTGAGACTTTAAGTCACTTCTGTGATTAATAGGAAGCATGTTTGATGGGAAAGTCAATCATTGCGTTCACATTCACAGTGATAAATGTGAAAGCAACACACTGTGGATGTGATTAATACACTGATTCTGCTTCCTGCAGGCTGAGAGACTGTAAGACAGCAAATAAAGCATCTTCACAACAGCGCCAGAGCGATGGGAGACAACGCAACCAGCGTTTCATTAAACTTATCAAGCTGCAATTAACTAGGATGCTGTGTGTGTGTGTATAGATTATTCACAGTTAGCGTGTTTAATCATAACAGCTCATGAATGAGCTGGATTGAGCGGTTTGTGTGACTCAGGCGTGTCTGACGTCTCTATCTTCACAGGAGATCTCAGAATGCGGCTCTTCCTCCAGAGTTGAGGAGATACTGAATGATGAGAGGTATCGGACTATGAAGGTAAAGTGAGTCTCTCAGGACTTCAGAGTTTAGAGGGCGGATGAGTGGATTTCTTTTTTTGCAATAGAACTTTTTAAATATAAAAATAAATAAACAGCAGTTATCATCCTGGACACAGAGAGCCAAAATGTATAAAATGCTTAATGCATTAAAAAATGCTTAAGAAATTTTTACTTAATACTAACAGTAATTTAAAAAAAAAGTCTCATTACATATTTAATTGGCAGCTAAATATTTATTTGAAAAATAGTTTACGACACACCATTGTTTTTGTTTATTATTACTTTTTTTAATTTATTTTTTTTACAATCATTTTAAACTACTTTTGTAATTACAATTTTATATTTAAATGAATAAAACTACTTAAAACATGCTTAATAAAAATACTAAAAATACAAAAAAAATAAAACATATATGGAATCGGCAGCTCTAAATCATTATAATATAGAATTGGGAGGTTTATGCCAATTCCCAGCCCTAGAATTTTATTGGTATTCTAAAGCACTTCCAGGAATACCATGTTTTTACCATGCACTTACTCACCAGAGTATGTGTCCAAAACAACACTGCTTTACCACAGTTTATAATGTTTTCAGAAGAGTCAGTTTTTGACTAGTGTCAAGTGTTTGAAGGTTTTTAAGCCAGACCTCCTCTCTGTTTCTCTCTCGGAGTAAAAACACAGTCTAGACGTGATAAATGTTCCTGCCAAACCACACTCATCATTTGCTGGTCATTTTTATGCAGCTGTCGGCCTCTGACGGTGTGTGTCTGGGACCGAGGGCTCCTGTGTTGTGCTACGGGAGCGTCGCATGCAAAACCCCTCGGAATATAAATACACTTATCGATGAGTCTGGTTTCATGTGTTATACATTCAGAGCTCATCAATCAGGCTGGGAAAAGGCCAGCCGTGTTCCCGCTGTCATCTCATTTATGAATTATGGTATGATTTTATTGTTAGCGTTTAAAGCGATCGCCTCATCTGACCTGTTGTTTTATGGCCTCGAGTCTTAATGTGGATTTATGATGGAGGGCCGTGTTGTTAATTACTGATTGTTTAGGAAAATCTACTGTAAGTTTAATGAGGCACACCGCTAGTGTTTTTTAATCGTCAGGCCTCGTAATTTTCCACCGCTGTCTTCAGGCGCTCATTCACGCCCTGCTGATCTATAAACAACACGCTGGCTTCAAACAATTATGCAGATCGCGTTCGGGAGATTTCCAGTCGGGTGAGAGGCGGATCAGAAAGTCTCCTGTTGGAAAAGGTGTCGGTTTTCGTAGTGATTTCTCTGGCTGTGCGCTTGTGATGTGTTTATTTTGAAGTTCAGTGAATGATAAAATATATGATGCTTTTCTACTTATAGCAGCATGCATCAGTCTCTACTTAAAATGTTTACAGTATTTATTAAATATTTACAGTATTTATTGAGAGAAATTAATACTTGACGAGGATGCATTAAATTCATCAAAGTGACAGTAAAGACATTTCTAATGTTACAAAAGATTTCAATTTCAAATAAATGCTGTTTTTTTTAAAACTTTCTATTCATCAGAGAGTTCTGAAAAATATTTCTGAAATTCTGAAAAATGTATCACAGTTTCCACAAAAATACCTATTTGTCAGCACAACTGTTTTCAACATTGATAATAACCAGAAATGTTTCCTGAGCATCAAATCAGCATATTAGAATGATTTCTGAAGATCATGTGACACTGAAGACTGGAGTAATGATGCTGAAAATACAGCTGCGCATCACAGAAATAAATTACATTTTACTATATATTTACAGCTATTTTACATTGTAATAATAATATTTCATATTATTATATTATAATATTTCTATTAATTTCTATAATATTTCTATTTCTATTATTATAATATTTCGCCAACCAATCAGAAGCGCCGTGATTCCCTGAGACAAGCCAACGAGGAAAACCATGTTTTCAACCAAACGCAAGTAAACAAACAAAGTCTCCTTTCTCGCAAAAAAAAAATTGGTGCTGAATCTATCTTAAGCAGCTAAAAATAAGCCAAATCTCTGCTTTTGTGATTTTCTTGGGGTGCGATTTAAGAACTAGCAACTACTAGACTTTTGGGACTTCATTCAAACACAGTAACTCTCATCCTCTCAACTGTATGTGTGTGTGTGTGTGTGTGTGTGTGTGTTTAGTAGTAGTTTCATGTATCTTAGAGTAGCAAATAATAAATTCTTGTTTCATTTTAAAGAAGCAGTGTCTTGTGTTCTGTGTTTATAAAGCTAACCTCATGCCCAGATCTTGTTACCTAGCAAATACATTATCACTAGCATGTACAGTATTATGACCTTTGGCCAAGGGAATAATATAAATATCAAAATTGTTAAGATATACTAATTTTAATGTTTCGCTGGACGAATAGTTGATAAAGTGTAAACTATCAATTTTGAATCGAGTTGATTTCAAATCTTTGGATTCGATTCCCTTTGAACTTGAACTAATTCCTTACATCAAATATATTTTAACTTCATTGCAATGTATTCAGATATATACAAAAATGTAAGTAGTTTTGAGAACTCTGAGTGATGAATCTCTCGTCACGATTTTGGGTGAAGTATGTTTTACATTTGCATTTATGTGTTTGGTAGATGCTTTTAACCAAAGCAACTTTAAAGTGCACTCAAGTCTGTCACTCAAGGTGCTTTATCACTGAAAGTCGTTTTCTCTATGGAGAAAATTAATGTTTTTTATTTTATTTCTGGAAACACGGTTGTGCTCTATTAAGTGTGACAGCAGCACAAGGGAAGAAGTTCACAATATTAGAAAGCAGATCAAAAACACCAAGATAAAAACCAGGAACGTCTCCTGTATATTTCTCTTTAAGGCTGACAAAGAAAGTTTTCATTGGTAGTACCTTTTTTTTTTTGTACATTAAAGGAATAGTTCACCAAAAATGTAAATGTGCTGCAAGTGTGCTCACTCTCAGGCCGTCCAAGATGTAGATGAGTTTGTCTCTTCATCAGATTTGGAGAAATGTAGCATTGCATCAGTGTCTCAGCAATGGATGCTCTGCAGTGAATGGGTGCCGTCAGAATGAGAGTCCAAACAGCTGATAAAAACATCACAATAATCCACAAGTAATCCACACCACTCCAGTCCATCAGTTAACATCTGGAGAAGACAAAAGCTGAAACAAATAAGATGTTTTTAACTAAATTATGAGTCCATAATCCATAATAAGGCTTCCTCCAGTGAAAAAGTGTTCTGGTCTGAATCAGGAGAGAAATCTGCACAGATCAAAACAGCTCTAAACAAACATGTGGCTGGATTTTGTTGTGAGAGACAACAGGAGAAGCACTTTTTCACTGGAGGAAGCGTTATTATGGATTACAGACTCGTATTTTAGCCGGAAGCAACGGTTTGAAGTTAAAAACGTCTT
>NW_015638936.1:595734-602871 GCF_001515625.1 Sinocyclocheilus rhinocerous | reverse complement strand
GACTCAAGTGTGTGTTTCTAAGAAACAAAACCATTGTTACAGCATTTTAAAGTGAAACCATCCCTTTTGGCTAAAATACCAGTACATAATTCATAATAACGCTTCCTCCAGTGAAAAAGTGTTCTGGTGTGAATCAGGAGAGAAATCTGCACAGATCAAGCACTGTTTAAACAGCTCTAAACAAATATGTGGCTGGATTTTGATGTGAGAGACAACTGGAGATGGACTTTTTCACTGAAGGACGTTTTTATGGATTATGGACTCATATTTTGGCCAGAAGCAATGGTTTGAAGTTAAAAACATCTTGATGATGGATTTGTTTCAGCTTTTGTCTTCTCAAGTCATTAACTGATGTACTGGAGTGGTGTGGATTACTTGTGGATTATTGTGATGTTTTTATCAGCTGTTTGGACTCTCATTCTGACGGCACCCATTCACTGCAGAGCATCCATTGCTGAGACACTGATGCAGTGCTACATTTCTCCAAATCTGGTGAGTTTTCGCAGGGAAACTCCTCTCACATTTTCTTCAGACAGTGTAAAAGTCTAGTTTGTCATTCAATCTCTTATTCATCCGCTCTGGTCGCAGGGTTCTTGTTTTATGAGGACATCAGTAAGCCGGTGAGCAGGACAGAGGCCAGCGCTCTGAAGATTATAGTGGAGGAAGCTGTCATCTGTGTCAACTATATACATACATACATACATACATACATACACACACACACACACACACACACACACACACACAAAATATTTATTTATTTATCAACTGTTCATAATATCCCATTGCATATATGTGAATCATTTATTTATTTATTTAGATGCAATTGTTATTTTTTTTTACTGTTTGATAGTAAGATATATTTGTCAGATGTTGCTCTTTTATAGATCAGATGTCAGGTTTTCTTTTTGCTTAAGTTTCTCGAATGTTTCTCCCTAAAATTTCTTTGGTGAAATACAAATAGACACAAATGAGTCAATACTTGACACAGAGCCAGAGTATAGAGCTGTAAAAGTCTGATGCTCTTTCTCTGTTACTGAGAGTGAGAGGAAAACATCTGAGAAACAGGAGAGACCAGCAAAAACAATTGAGATAATGAACAGATCTGATGTGATTTTGTGTCGCGTGGATGTGTGTGTTTGGTGCTGGCAGGGTTCTTGTTTTATGAGGACATCAGTAAGCCGGTGAGCAGGACAGAGGCCAGCGCTCTGAAGATTATAGTGGAGGAAGCTGTCATCTGTGTCAACCCATCCGCCACCGTCAGCATCACAGGAGGATTCCGCAGGTAAACCCTCGAGATTACTGCTTTGTGCCTGTTTATGTCAGTTCAGGAGTGTGTGATTGTGATTTTTATGGAAAAAACCCTTTGCCTAAAGAAAAATTGTATTGCTCAGAGTTTGTTCTTTTATAGCTCACATGTAATGTGGTTGTGTTAAAGGTAATGAAATATCCCAGAAATCCCTTAGACATACATTAATGGGGTGTTTTGAGTCTGGCTCTCTATGTATCATGCAACTGTTAAGCAGCCTTGTATATATATAGATAGAGCGCCCTCCACTAATATTGACACCCTTGGTAAATATGAGCAAAGATGGCTGTGAAAAGAAATTTATAATAAATTTATTTGTTTATTTTATTTAAATAAAAGCGTCTGCTAAATGAATAAATGTAAATGTAAATTTGAATTTTTTTTCTTTTTGATCTTTCATTCAAAAAAACTCTCAAAATTCTAACCTATCATTGAAATAAAACAATGGAAAGTGGGGAGAAAATCTCATTATGAAATAAATGTTTTTCTCCAATGCATGTTGTGCCGCAATTCTTGGCACCCCTAGAAATTCTTATGAGTAAAATATCTCTGAAGTGTATTCCTATTCATGTTTACATGTTGTTAGCACACCAGGGTGACTAGGAGCATGAAACTGTCCAAACATGACTTCCTGTTCCACAGGATTATAAATATGAGGAACATGCATTTTCATGAGTCTATAATTAAATTAATAATATATGTATATGTGTGTGTATATAGTTTTTAGTTTAGTATATGTAGTTTAGTTTTAAAAACTATAATTTAGTTTTTAGAATAATAGTTTTATTCAGATGCGCACACACACACACACACATTAATAATTGAATTAATAAATAATTAAATAAATACGTAAATAAATAAAAAATGTGCATATTCGAACTATACCGTGGACTTTGGGGGAGCCCACTTGTTTTTTTATAACGGGGGGGTTCGTGCGTTTGCGCGTGCCTTACGCGTGGCTTACAATGACTTACAAAGATACATAACAGCTACAAGTGTATGCACTACTTGCTTTATGCAAGCACTATATAGGATAAATCACTATACAGGATTTACCCTATTATACTTTATCGACACAAATTGATAGGTGAAACAACAAACAGCCACCCACAAATAGTCTATAAACAAAGCATCAGGCTGTCTTTGAGTTCACATGAACAACGGTTAAATTTAGTCGTCGTCAGGCTACAGAAGAATACCATAATTCCTCCGTTCAATTAGGCCTAAGACATCGAGAGTCACGCAGACCTATAACAACCCAGCCACAACACATAATTGCGAATAACATGCCTTACCTTAACACAGAATCGACCACAGAGTCCAGCGTTTATATTTTTTCTACGAATCTTTGAGTTAACATGTACTAAACATGAGTGGAATTTGCACCGCAGCGCCCCCACACCTCGATGCTCATGACAAGAATAGCATGTATAGTTATCTTTATTGAAGTGAATTAGGTTTAAATCGCCGTCATGCATGAATGAATGATATTTTTGCAATTTTACACATAATAATCCACGATGATCACATTACACAAAACTGAAATTGCACGTCAAAATAACACATTGTCAGTATTTTTTGAGACCCCCCAAAATTTCACAAATCACGGAGCCCATGTCTTATTAAGAGGAGCCGAGCTCCCCCGTAGTTCGCACCCTGCTCTGAGGGTTTGTTTATGATGGGTTTTCTGTTTAAACTTCAGTTGGAATGAACCGTGTCCTGCGCAGGCTTCAGTCTGTCTGGAGGATTAATGTCACAGGATTCACTCGGGGCCTACCAACAAAATAACTCCCTCAGAATAAACTGTGTATCACATTTTTACCATGTTAATGTAAGAAGGTGTTTGTTGTACCTCGAGGGTCTGTTCGGTCTATGAGAAAATGTGACCACGAGGTTACGGATCTTAATAACATTCGGCAGGCAGAAAATGCCAAACATCCTCATGCAATCATACAGTGTTTGCGGAGCATGAATGAATTTCTGATCATGAATAGGGTGTTTTATTCTTTCTGACTGTCTCGTCTGTAGTGTTTTGTTTGGTGTGGTTGTAAAGTTTCTCTTTTACAGCCGGTGTTTATGTGAATTATTCAGAGGTCAGCTGTCTGTACGGACACAGATGCTCTCCATTCTGTTGTTTTTGCTGCTCTTGGTCCTTCGGGCTCGCCGATGGTGATGAGAATTATGGGAAGAGAGGCACTCGACTGCTTTAAAACCTCCACGGGCTCATCTCGACATGTCACGCTTCAGATCAGATTTCTGATGGTTTGTGTGCTTTGTAAGGAAAGGTGCTTTATATATAGGTGACCGTGATTTCACCAAGTACAACATGTTCCTGGATCAACATCCTTGTTAATCCTGGAACAACATTCCAATCAACCAATCAGAATTGAGGGATAACTTTTCAGGAAATGTCAGTTTTAGGCTTACGATCAGGGTTAGGTGCTTCTACACCCTTGTTAATCAGCTATCATTTCCCTCTGATTTTAGGAATAAGTTATGGGTAGGGTTAGGTTTAGGGGTAGGGATTGGGTTTACTCTGTATTTTTGGACAGTTATGTTGATCCAGGAACATGTCTTACTTGGCAAAATCACGGCGACCGTATATATACGTCTGGTGGTGTTGTGTTATTTCTGGTGCATTTGTTTCTGCAGGAATGAGTCTGATGACATGTTGCTTAATATAGAAGCTGACCAATTAAAAAAAATTAAAAGGTAACTGCAACTTTTTATCTCATGATTCAGATTTTTTAAAAAATGTTTATAATTTGAACTTTTCTTCTCTGAATTGCCAGTTAACATTCCGTAGACTTTTTTTCTCACAATTGTGAGTTTAAATCTCACAATTTATATTGCACAATTGTTTATATTGCACAGCTTGGACTTTTCTTCTAAAAATGTAAGTTTATATCTCACAATTTGGAATTTTCTTCTCAGAAATTTGAGAATATATCCTACAATTTGGACTTTTCCTCTCAGAAACATACATTTATATCTCACAGCTTGTACTTTTCTTCTCAAAAACGCAAGTTTATATCTCACAATTTGGACTTTTTGTCCCAGAAATGTAGTTTATATCTCACAATTTGGACTTTTTGTCTCAGAAATGTAGTTTATATCTCACAATTTGGACTTTTTTCCACATATTTTTAAGATTACATCACACTATTTGAACTTTTCTTTTCAGAAATTTGAGTTTATTTATTTATTATTATTATTATATATAACTGAGTGAGCAAAAAGTTGAAATTACCTTCTTATTCTGTGGCACAATTAGCTGTGCTTCCATAGCCTAAAGACATTCCCTTAAAGACTGATGTTTTTGCAAAGTAATAATGCACCTAAACTCTGATGCATAAGATCAGTGCAGAATTCCAGATGCTTTTACGTCTGTTTTGTTGCGATACAGTGCCGTTATTCCCAGATAACATGGTCCTGACACGCAGATAAGTGTGTTAAAGTGAAAACAGCGCTATCACCGTGCACCGTCAGTAAACTAGTTTATCTTGTCAGTAGTGGTTTATTTCAGGCTGGCTTTTTATATCTCATTTGCTTTGTAAATGTTGTTGATGTGCTTTAGTTCTTGCCGGATGAGAGATATTATTAGCTCAGGCTGAACAGATGTCACAACTGCGCCTCTCCTACACAACAGAGCCTTTCTGAAGATGTGACAGTGTTTTATAGTAACTCGAAGAACTGGAGACCGTGACTTTTCGTGATGGCAGCGACTCGCACGGTGTTAATGAGGTGTGATGCGTTTGTTTTATTGGCTTCACGATAGTCAGACACAAACTCAAATTGAAACGTGTGTTTGATTTATTATGTGAGCTAACATGCTGCTAGTGTGAAAACTCGCCTCAGGCTTCTCTCAAACCTAAGAGTGAAATGTCTGACTCTGAGTCCTTGTGGAGCAAGCAGACTCACCGCAGACCTCCAGCCTGTTCTGACTTTAGACGTTTTATCTTGTTCTTACTGGTCAGACTTCAAGCAGATAATGAAATATCCCAGAAATCCCTCAGACTTACACTGATGGAGTCTTCTGAGTCTGGCTCTCTGTCGATGTATCATGCTGTATCAACTGCTTAGCAACTGCTCAGTAACTGCCTAGTAACCACCTATAACACAAATTGCCTAAATAAACTTCAAACGTCATTTTCAGCTGGTTTACACTTTCAGACCAATCAAGCCCAGTTTAGTATTTTTTTTTTTTACGTATATTTATTTTACACTATGCATGTGTGTGTGTGTGTGAGAGAGATTTTTAATGGAATATATTCTCTTCATTTATATATTTATTTATATGGGTAGAATATATATTTTTAGAATAGTTTAGCTTTGTTTGAAAGCATAAATTTATATATATTTTATACTGTGTGTGTGTATACAGTGGCATGCGAAAGTTTGGGAACCCCTTGCAGAATCTGTGAAAATGTGAATAATTTTAACAAAATAAGAGAGATCATACAACATGCATGTTATTTTTTATTTAGTAGGCCTACTGTCCTGAGTAAGATATTTTACATAAAAGATGTTTACATATAGTCAAGACAAAAAAAAATAAATAGCTGTGTTTATTAATGATCTCGTTCGTCTCCGTTCATTTAAGCCCTGTGTTCTCCTGAGTTCCTTTGTCCTGTATTGCATGTTTCATGTTGGTAGTGCTGTGTGTTCTCTTAGTTTCTCTTGTGGATTTATTAAAGACTGTTATAGTTCTCTGACGTCGTGTGCTCCTTACAGCGCCAACACCGTGCGCGAATCCAGATTTTAGCTGCATGATTGTGATTTGTAATTGCTGATATGAATTGTGTTGAAGAGATAGATGTGAATGATGCAGCACAATTGAAGCCGATTATAAATAGATATCAAACCATCTCGGACCTTCAGCGCTCGACTGTGGTGCATCTGCAAAAAATAAACCTATATAAATAAATAAATGCCCAGATTTTGTTGCTCGATAGAGCCGTCCCAATCCTTCGTGAAGCTCCTCTGTAAAACTGCGCGTCAGCCGTGGCATTCATCAGGAGCTGACGTTTGACATTGACGGAGGGTGTAATTGAGCGAGCTTGTTGAATTCAGCGAGGTTTTGACTATAGAGCTATTAGTCACGGGTGCTGTATGAGTTTTCCTCACATGACATTTCTCTATATCTCAGGATGACTAATGTGACTGAGCATCAGTGTAACGGGATTACGACAGCGAGAAAACATCATGTTTACCTCCGAAACAGTCTTCTAAAACTTTACGGCTCAAAATGCAGATCTGCAGCTCTGTCGAGGCTAAGCTCTGTCGAAATCTATTTGAACTTCGGCAGGCTTCGCACATTGGCCGTGACGGTTTTAGTGATGTCTGGATTTACCTCTGTGTGTCGTACGAATAGTTTCTGCTTTAACATCTACAGAGGATCAGGATATACACTGTGACAGACTTCACAGCCGAGTTCGGAGAGATGGCAGGGGTTCCTGTAGCCCAGAGTCTTTGCTTCTGAAGAGATGTTTGTTCAACTGCAGGTGAAGCGACATGAATCATTCATTAATGCATTGGCAGTCATACGGCGGCCATGAAAACTACACTTACAAATGTCTGGATGTCATTACATTAGACCAGGTTTCTTGAAAAGTGGAAGAAAAGGGAATTAATGATTAAATCATAGATAACAGATCATGTTTAACACAGGGTTTCTGTGGGTCTTCAAAAGGTCTTTATAAATCTTAATTCGCCCCTCCACAAATTAAGGGCCTAAAAAGGTCTTAAACTGGAGCAGAAAGTCTTGAATGCATAAAGTTGTGGAATTAAATGTTGCATGCATTGCACACACACACACACACACACAC
>NW_015638936.1:591372-595516 GCF_001515625.1 Sinocyclocheilus rhinocerous | reverse complement strand
ATATAAATGTCTTGCCCATTACACACACACACACACACACACACACACACACACACACACACACACACACACACACACACTCACTCACTCACTCACTCACTCACAACAACACACACACAACAACACACATATATCATTAATATTTTTTTCCCCAGAAACTACACTAACTAATATCTGGATTATTACTTTTTCATCAACTCACAATTTTTTGTTTGGGAAACCCTGGTCTAATGAAATAAAAACAAACAAAAATCAAAACAAAAAACCAACCAAACAAACAATAATATGATTTTTAAAACAGTTGTTTTGGGTGTTTCCACAAAAGAAAGACTTAAATTCAAGGTATTAAAATGTTGCATGCACTGCAAACAAACAAACAAACAAACAAAAAAGATAAATAATAAAAATATAATAAAATAAAAAAACTAAAAATAAATAAATAAATAAATTTATTGATTGATTGACTGAATGAATGAATGAATAAATAAATAAAACAAAAACAAATATGTTTCAACATAATTGATCTGTCTGATAATTTTCTTTTAAAACAAGACTTAATATCAAGTTATTTTGCTTCTCAAGTAAATGTATCTTGATTTAAGAATCTTGAAATTTGCACTGAAAAGAAGACAAAAATACTGATGGAAAACATTATATATATATATGTTTAAATTGGATTTTCAACCTTTAAAGGGAACATCGGACACCCATTTTCCACAAGTTGTAAGTATGATGCTCTAGGGTCTTCATGAAATGTCTGCAACATACTTTGATTAAAATTCCTTAATAGTTATGTGAAACAACACCCTTTTTATCTTGTCAAAAGCAGCTCTGTTCACAGTGACCCATTTTGGTGCACGCAAAAAAAAAAAAAAAGCGCTGCTTACACGCCGCTCACGCTTGCGGTGTGAAACTGGCTGTATGTTCATACGTTTGTTCATACGTTCAACTACAAAACACCTGCATTGCTTACGAGCTACAGCTTCTCAAGCACGGAGAAAATGGCAGACAGCTTACAACTGGCTGAGGGCGGAGATATGCTAATACAGGACAGTCCGTCATTGGTCGTGGGCGGGGCCTGAGCAGTATGACATCATACTGCTCAGAAAATCAAAACGGCTTGATAATTGAGACTGTTTAGGTTTTTTTGGGAATTTTTTAAAAAATTGGTATTTTAACAAGACCATACATAATGTATTCAGTGAAAAATAAGAAATTACAGATCATCTCAATATAAACCCACTCAAAACCCTCCCACCCAAAAGACATTTGAATATAAAGCCAAGAGAAAAAATAAAATAAAATAAAAAAATAAAAAAGGAACTAAATAATATATTAAATAAACAAATAAAGATAAACAAATGCATAAAAATAAATGAACATTCCTCTCTCAAGAATCAATCTTCCCTCTTTCCAATATTAGTTAATTAATGTGTATTAGCGCTGGTATCAGGAGAACAGACTGAGCCTTTGATGTGATCTAAAAAAGGTTTCCAGGTCTTATGAAACTATTTGCGAGATCCTAAAAGCAAAAATCTTAACTTCTCAAGTTTTATACAGCAAAAGATTTCTCGGATCCACATATCATGTGATGGAGGGATGACATGTTTCCATTTGAGGAGAATAGCTCGTCTAGCTAAAACGAACCTGGCGGGATGAGAGTCAAATCAGGTCTCGAGGAAATGCCAAAAAGACCTGTCAAGGGGTTAGGGTCTAAGCCTATGTTAAGAGCATTATTAAGTGGATCAAATACATTGGACCAAACGTCTGTCAGCCGAGGGCAACTCCAGAACATATGGAGATGGTTGGCAGGAGATTGCTTGCTTATGCTTAATAATATATAATAATCTTTCTTATGCTTTTGAAAAGGCCATTAATCAGTTCTTTCGACAACCCCTGATACACTGTTTGAGCTCTGATGAGACGAGCGTGAGATTAATGAGACAGACTGAAGTCTGCGCTTGTGTTTGACTGACGTTTGTAAGTGAAATGAAAGCAGGACTCATAGCCGCTCCGCCGTAGCAGGACAGAACGTTTGTCCCACATTAGCGCGTTTGAATTTGAGCTGATTGGAGGTAAAGTGAATTCATGCTGATGGTTTTTGCGTGTGCAGTCGGCTGAATTGTGCCAGCGCAGCGAAACGCAGACAGAGGATTCTCACCAGAAAAAAGATGTGCTTAAAGCGGGGGTGCGTTTCAGCACAGCTCATTAGAAATGAAAAGGAACGCGGCTAACTGAGGTGTGACGCCTCTCTGATCAATTACCCACAGAAATCACTGCACTGTCCTGAGCGGCTCACAGCAGATATTACAATATTACAGTGTTCCTATGCAGTTGCTAGAGTGTTGTAGGGGTTACTATGGTGTTGCTATGCAGTTGCTAGCATGTTGTAGGAGATTACTGTGATGTTCCTATGCAATTAGTACTGTATGGTGTTGTAGGAGATTACTATGGTGTTGCTATGGAGTTGCTAGAATGTTATAAGGGTTTACTTTAGTGTTGCTGTGTGATTGATAGATTATGGTTATGTAGTTATTAATATTTTAAGTGATTTATTTTAAGTGATTTTGCAAGTGATGTGTCAAGTGAAAAGTCTAATCGTTTGTTGTTGTTTTTTAATATGACCATTAATAGTAATAGGAGTGGTTGGCTTGGCAAACACTTCTAATCACTGATTTCATGAATGAGTTTAGTAAGAGCTGTTATTCCTCTGTGTGTTTGATGAAGACTCATGCATCACTTTTCTTCTTGCAGTCTCATCTTCTCTCTCTCATCTCCGTACTTTTAGCCTGTGAAAGTGACAGAAGTCAGAGGGGTTTAATTTAACATTTCAGCGTTTAAGCTCTTCTAAAGATGTGTGATGTCTGAGAAGCAGAATGCCGTCTCTAACACCAGCGTATTTCACTATGACAGCAAATAAATAGCTGTCATGTAATATCTAGTAATTCCAGAGTGATTTTCAGGAGCTCTTTATGGGTGTGCAGCACCAGTTCAGCCGTATGGGTTTGCACTTTCTGAAAGACTTATAGTGTGTATTAGCAATTATATTATACAGTTACCCGTATTATACGAGTTCATCCAAAAATAAACTTTCTGTCATCATTTACTCACTTTCATGCTGTACCCATGGGACTTTCTTTCTTTTGCGGAACACAAGAAGTTCACGTGGCTTTTTTTACTTAAAAATGAAATAAAATAGGCATGTCAGGCTCCAAAAATGACAACAAAGCATCATGAAAGTATCATGCTGTTCAGAAAATGTTCAGGTGCAAATGGACACCAGACACGCAAAATCAGTTTGACATTAAACCTGCCAGAACTGTGTTTGATTCTAGAGCTGCTGCATAGTGGAACATATTCAATAGATAATGTCTAAAATTAGCTCTGTTTCTAATACACATTGCTATTGTGTTGCTATGTGGTTGCTGGGGTGTTGTGGGAGATTGCTATGGTGTTGCTGTGTGGTTGCCGGGGTGTTGTGGGAAAATACTATGTTGTTGCTATGCAGTTGCCGGGGTGCTGTGGGAGATTGCTATGGTGTTGCTGTGTGGTTGCCAGGGTGTTGTGGGAAAATACTATGTTGTTGCTATGCAGTTGCCGGGGTGCTGTGGGAGATTGCTATGGTGTTGCTGTGTGGTTGCCAGGGTGTTGTGGGAAAATACTATGTTGTTGCTATGCAGTTGCCGGGGTGTTGTGGGAGATTGCTATGGTGTTGCTGTGCGGTTGCTGGGGTGTTGTGGTAGATTGCTACGCCGTTGCTATGCTTTTGCTGGGGTGTTGCAGGACATTATAGTGTTGCTATGCTGTTGCTGGGGTGTTGTGGGACATTATAGTGTTGTTATGTGGTTGCCAGGGTGTTCTGGTAGATTGCTATGGTGTTGCTATGTGGTTGCTGGTGTGTTGTGGGACATTATAGTGTTGCAATGTGCTTGCTGGGGTGTTGTTGGAGATTGCTATGGTGTTGCTATGCGGTTGCTGGGGTGTTCTGGTAGATTGCTCTGGTGTTGCTATGTGGTTGCTGGGGTGTTGTGGGAGATTGCTATGGTGTTGCTGTGTGGTTGCCGGGGTGTTGTGGGAAAATACTATGTTGTTGCTATGCAGTTGCCGGGGTGCTGTGGGAGATTGCTATGGTGTTGCTGTGCGG
>NW_015638936.1:571122-591362 GCF_001515625.1 Sinocyclocheilus rhinocerous | reverse complement strand
ATGATTTTGCTATGCGGTTGCTGGGGTGTTCTGGTAGATTGCTGTGGTGTTGCTATGTGGTTGCTGGGGTGTTGTGGGGTATTATAGTGTTGCTATGCAGTTGCTGGGGTGTTGTGGGAGACTGCTATGCAGTTGCTGGGGTGTTATGGTAGATTGCTATTGCGTTGCTATGCGGTTGCTGGGGTGTTCTGGTAGATTGCTATGGTGCTGCTATGCAGTTGATTCCATAAATCAATATGATGTCAAACCTGGCAGAACGGTTTAATGTATG
This sequence comes from Sinocyclocheilus rhinocerous, assembly GCF_001515625.1. Classification (NCBI taxonomy): domain Eukaryota; kingdom Metazoa; phylum Chordata; class Actinopteri; order Cypriniformes; family Cyprinidae; genus Sinocyclocheilus; species Sinocyclocheilus rhinocerous. The sequence goes on along the minus strand of NW_015638936.1, from coordinate 591,091 downwards.
CAAGTGCAAATGAGATTTGAAAGCTATTGCATAATGGACAATTTTTAGTAAATAATGTCTAAAATTCACTTGCTAATAGAAAGTGACTTTTTTTGTTTTTTTTGCTATGTTTCTGTTGCATAAACATATCATTCAGGTTTGAATTACAATACAGTGAGTAAAATTACAATGTTTATTTTTTGAATGCAAATGCAAAACACATGCTTACATGCAAAGACATTTAGCCATTAAAATTAAAATTACTCAAATATAATGCGACCTTCTGCACTTCAGCGTGTGTCACTGTGTCCTAACAGTCTGAACTGCAGCATTAGCATGCCTTTTAAAGCTAATATTGTTTGTTTAGCAGTGGGTTTATATGCGTGTTTTTGTGTTTGGAAGTGACTGCTAATGCAGCTCTGTGATAAGCTGAACTCCCACACACCAGCGCTGAACTTTAGCACATTAGCAAGGCTTGTTGAGTTCTAAATGAACACTGTCACATCGCTCGACCACTCAATAAGCTCCTCTAAAATGACCCGCGAGACCTTCTCTTTTCACTCGGTTTCACTCTGTTGCCATTAGCTATAGCATGGAAGACTAATGCTGCCTTCAAGATGCGTCGGAATGATTGTATTTACATGACAAGCTCACATGAGCGCCAATATAATGATGGTATTAGTGGATGCTAATTTGGTATTGATCATGAAGTGTGATTGTGAATGTTGATGATACAGTTGAGTTTGATGAAGAATTTTGATAGATCTGAACCAAAACTGCTTATTTAGCTGGTTTATGACAGATTATATTTCCTCTTATTCTTTCTGACAGCATGCTAATGATGAAATTGCACTAGTGCAGCATCCATTGTTTGTTTGTAAGTATTCTCTGGAGTATAAATCCCAATTTTTAATAATCCGAAACGTGAGATTTATATTTCAAAGCGACTAATGCATTTAATGTCAAGCATGCAAAACATGCGCAAAGTGCACATTTGGATTTGTGGATTTTGGTGTCTTTGATTTATAATAACTGCAACTATAATTTGTTTGTTTTAAACGTATATTTTTCATACTTTTTCTGTTTTGAATATCGTTAAATTCGAAGAATTTGTCGTGGAGTGGAGTTTTTAAAATACATGTTTAAGTTTAAAGTTTAGCAAGTTTGCAGTTTCTAAATGTAATAATTATTTGTGACTTTTTTCCTCTGTTTTTTTTCCCTCTCCAAACTATAAACAAGTTTATTTTTAACTAAAACTATTAAAACTCATTTTCGTTCATTTGAAAACATAAAAAATAAATATTATATGAAACATGTAAACAAAAATTAGAAATGTTCCCTTGACGACTAATTGAAATAAGTTTAGGTTGAATTACTAACATTACTAAAGCTAAAACTGAAATAGAAAAATTAATGAAAGCTAAATAGAAATAGAAAAAAGTCTAATAAAAGAACAAAAGCCCATAACAAAATGAACAAATCCTAACCTACATTTAAAATGAAAACTAAGGATATAAAAATAAAACCTAAATGAAAATATGATTAAATACCTTCATATAAAACTAAAAAATATTATATTTATATAATATAATAATTCTAGAATATTATATGAATAATACTAAAATAATGACTTATTTTTCAAATATATGGTAAAAAAGACAAAAGAGTAAATATAAACTTATCCAACACATGCAGTTTATTTCTAAATAGAAATGTTAAAAACACCTAAATCTAAAAAAAAGACAAAAGCACATAACAAAATTACCAAAATCTGAAGTGAGATTAAACTAAAAACTAAAAATATATAATATAATATAATATAATATAATATAATATAATATAATATAATATAATATAATAATGACTTGTTTTCCAAAAATATGTTGAAAAAGGGTAGAAAAAAGAGAGTAAGAAATCTATAATTACTCAACACATACACTTTATTTCTGTTAAAATCGTGGTCGTATCATAATCACTATTTCTAAACTCATAAGAAGGAACTTCAGGAGAACTTGAAGGCAGCAGCAGGATCAAACGCTGCTTCTGGCTGATCCAGGATTCATTTGTTCTCTCTTACATGTCAACTTAAGCGTGCGATGTTTTGGCTTTGCATCTGACGGATCTCCATCAGAGGAGGTGGAACGGAGCCGGCGTGTGCTCCATCGACGTAGCTGGTTTGAAGACGGTTTAGTAGTGTCTTCTGAGGCCTGATTTCTGAAGTCTGGATCAAAAAGCAGCGACATACTGCCTCTGTAATCGCGTACAGCAGCGCGGCTCGGGTTCATTCACGGCTCTTTCCTTTTCTGTATTCTGCCTGGAAGATTGAAGACAGTTCCTGCGACATGAACGCACACGTTTACATGAACAGCTCCACTAAGAGTCTCTAGAAGTTTACTTCAGCTGAGATGTTCAGCCATGCATGAAATCCAGCGTACATTGCTCTAAGCATTTGTGTTCATGTTCCAGTGTAGAGATGCTTTGGGCTTTAATAACACTTATTTATGAGCATGAAAATAGTCTGTTTATATACTACTAACAGTACTATATTAACTTTGGAACATGCAAACATCAAACACATTTCACAATCAATTGGTGACAATGTAAAAAGCACTGTTTGAGTATGAAGAGTGTCTCAATTCAGTCATTTCGTTTAGGATGCTGCTCATGTAGGCATTAGACAGCAAGGCTGCTCACTAAGTTTTGGAACAGAGAAATGTAGTTTTATTTATTTATTTAGAAATTTACTTTGGATGTTAGTTATTAACACACATCCACACACATACAAAGAAAACAAGTAGATAGAATAGAAAAAGAATATAGAAAGCTAGTGTTAGAGCTAGTTTTTAAAAGTTATTTATTTAGAAATATATTGTTTAGGAATTTTTGTTATTTATTTTAATTTATATGTTTATTTAGAAATTTTATTTTTGTTTATTTAGAAATATATTTATTAAGAAATTTCTTTGTTTAGAAATTTATTTATTTTTTTAGGCATCTATTTATATAACTGTTTATTTAGACGTTTAGAAAAATATTTATTTATTTATGTATTTAGACTTTTATTTATTTATTAGAGTGTCTCAATTTGATCATTTGGGATGCTGCCCATGTAGGCAGTACACATTTTTTTTGAAACAGAAAAACATATTTTTATTTAAATATTTAGACATTTGTTTAAAAAGTAGTTATTTATTTATTTAGAAATTATCAAAGCTGCTCACTAGGTTTTGGAAAAGAGAAATATATTTGTATTTATTTAGAAAGTGAGTTTATTTAGAAATTTTATTTTAGAAATGGATTTGTTTGGAGATTTTATTTATTTATTTGTTTATTTAGAAGCGTTATGTATTTAGAAATTTATTCATTAAGAAATTAATTTAGAAATGTATTTATTGACATCCATTTATTTATTTTGAAATGTATTATTTTATTTGTTTTAGGAATGCATTTCTTTCGATATTTTTTAATTAATTTGATTATTTAGAAATGTAATTTATTTATTTATGAACTTAGAAATGTATTCATAAGAAATGTATTTAGAATTGTATTTATTTATTATTATTAAAAAAAAATTAATAATATATATATATATATCAATCTAGTCGTTTCATGTATGGATGCTGCCCATGTATCGTAGGCTCACGAGGTATTGGAACAGAGCCGCAGGTGTTTTGTATTATAGGAAAGCAGTTTGTCAAGCCATAAATCTGTGCCTACTCATGAAAAACAAGCGGCTCAGAGTTCACTGCAGTTTTCTCTCAACTCAATATTGGATCCGGCAGTAAATAGCTCATTTCTAAACAACGCCTGCACTAAATAATTCGCAAGCTGCATGAATTCTTAAAAAGATGGACGAATATAGCTGTTCTCTTACTTTGCGGTTTTGTACGAAAAGCAGCGTTCAATAGCAGCCTGACGTTGGGTTATATGAAGTTCTGTTTATTCGGCACTACATCTGCGAGCAGGAGAAAAGAGAAATGCAAGTTCAGAGTTTTGAGAGCATCTTATCTGTCGTACTGTGCCTACGCTTGTGTTTTTCTCTTCCAGCGCCTGCCTTTCAAACCAGACAAACTCGCATTCACACGCTGTTCTGCTGCTCACACTCGTTTGTGTCGGCTCAAGTGTACATTTACAGTGTTCGGCTTTTATGACTTCAGATGGTCCTTGACGTGAATGTGGCACCATCTGATCCATTCAAATATGTCAGATGTAATATACATCATCATGTATATATATGTATATATATATATATATAAGCGAGACCAAGGCTATATTACACTCGTTTGTGTCGGCTCAAGTGTACATTTACAGTGTTCGGCTTTTATGACTTCAGATGGTCCTTGACGTGAATGTGGCACCATCTGATCCATTCAAATATGTCAGATGTAATATACATCATCATGTATATATATGTATATATATATATATATATATATAAGCGAGACCAAGGCTATATTTCAGTAACTACAGTATTCTGAGTCAAAAGAGCAGTTTTACCCATCAGCAATTGATTTGATGCTGAATGATTGAGATATTAGACTACAAAGATTAAAGATTACAGAGGTTGCATGAGTGTATTTATTTAGAATGTCGATATTTATTTGGTTAGAAAAATATTAACTTATTTAGTAATGTATTTATTTATTTAGAAAAGTATTTTCTTTAGCAATTTATTGATTTCAAAATGTATTTACTAAGAGACTTGTACATTTCATTTTTAAAAATAGAAATGTATTTATTTATTTATCTGCTCTGTTTATTTAGAGTATTTTAATTTTTATTTGCTATATAATGTAGTTTAGTTGTTTAGAAATGTATTTCTGTCTTTGTTTAGAAATGTATGCACAGTATGTTTTATTTAGAAATGCATTTATTTAGAAATGTACATAAAATTCAATTTATTGATATATAAATGTTTATTTTAAAAAAGGTACAAATTAAAAAGAACATGTATTCATGTATTCATTTAGAAATGTATTTATTTAGAATATTTTTTATTTATGTATTAATTAATTTATTAAAAAAAGTATGTACTTAGAAACGTATTTTTTTTCACAGTAAGACCAGGAACATGTATTATAGAGTTGGTTTTGTTTTTAATTATATATTACAGGTGAAATGTTGAACTGTGGGGTTGTTATTTTCAATAATAATTCAATCATTCATTTCTGATGGACAACACATAGGTGTGATATATTTGTATGTTACTTTCTTCATTTTTGTTATCATAAATTGTGTTTTGTATACTTTTTTACAGTTTAAATTTGACTAAACAGCCATTGGATGTATTTTAAACACAGAACTGTTGTGAAAGATGGATTTTTTACTCACCACGAGCTGTTATATATATTTTACATAAATATCTCTGAATATCTCCTTCCTCCCACCTGAATTTGGAGCATGCGAGGCCTTTGAGTTTTGGAGACTCATTTTCATAATCTCTCTACACAGCAGTGAAACTCATAAGCGTCTGACAGCTCCGGCAGAAGAGAGTTTAATGACGCAGGCCAAATGCCTTATTTGAGTAATAGGAAAAGGCAAAGGCATTAAACGAGCCGTTCGTCCCGTACGGTTACTCACACACTTATGTGTCTCATCATACGATCCGCTGACACTCTGCGTCTGATTCTGTTTAATGCAGATGAGCATGCATTCAGTGTATAATGTGTGTGTGTGTGTGTGTGTGTTTAATGTGCAGGGGGAAGGAGTTCGGTCACGATGTGGACTTCATCATTAAAACACCTGAGGCAGGACAGGAGGACGTGATTCTGCCCGCCGTGATCAAGCGATTCAAAAGCCAGGTACAGAAACACGTTCTGCTGAAAAAGCTTTTATCTGTAGATTGTTTGGCCAAATATTGAAATTAGATTAGATTCAACTTTATTGTCATTATGCAGAGTACACGTACAGAGCTAATGAAATGCAGTTTGCATCTAACCAGAAGTGCAAGAATATAGTGTTTTATAAACAGCTAAGTGCAGAGTAAGTGAAGCTATAACTTACATTATGTACAGTGGAGTTGCTATATACAATATTAAGCAGAGTATGTACATAATATAAAAAGGAGTGCAATGTATGGTTGTATGTACAATATGAACAGCAGCAACGTAAGAACAGTGGTAATAAATACAGTTGGTTGTGTTGTTGTTAAACAATGTATAGTCTATGCAAAATATCAGTAGTGCAATAATATTTTTATAGACATAGTTTACTGTGATTTGTACAGTAACAACGTTGGACAGTGTACAGTGTAATAGCTTGAACAATGTACAGTCTGTGCAAAATATGAATAGTGCAAATACATAACGTACTGTGACCAATGCAGTAAGAGAGCAGGTGCAGGTTAGATTGATGGTGTGGAGCTCAGAAGGGTCACAGCCTCGGGGAAGAAGCTCTTCCTGAGCCTACTAGTGCGAGAGTGTAGGCTCCTGTAGTGCCTGCCGGATGGAAGGAGGGTAAAAAGTCCATGATTAGGGTGTGAGGCATCCTTGATGATGTTCCTTGCCCTGCCCAGGCAGCGCTTGCGATAAATGTTCTCAGTGGTAGTTAACTGGGTGCCGGTGATCTGTTGAGCAGTTTTCACCACCCGCTGGAGTGCTTTGGTCTGATGCGGAGCAATTGCTGTACCACACTGAGATGCGGTTTGTAAGTATGCTCTCAATGGTACAGCGGTAGAAGTCCACAAGGATCCTGGGACTCAGGTGAACTTTCTAAAGGCTCCGTAAGAAGTAAAGGCACTGCTGTGCCTTTTTGACCAGGTGAGGTCATCAGAGATGTGGATGCCAAGGAACTTGAAACACGGCACACGCTCCATTACAGCTCCATTGATTTAGATGTGCATGACTCCTAGTCCGCCTGAAGTCCACAATGATCTCCTTTGTCTTCTGGGTGTTTAGTTCCAGATTGTTGGTAGCTGTAGGCTGAGTCATCGTTATCTTTGATCAGCCCTACCACCGTGGTGTCATCTGCGAATTTGATTATGGTGTTGGAGCCATAAACAGGAACGCAGTCATGGGTGAATAAGGAGTACAGAAGAGGGCTCAGCACGTAGCCCTGTGGCACGCCGGTGTTCAGGGTGATGATGGAGGAGGAGAGGTTATCTAACTTAACAGACTGGGGTCTGTCAGTCAGAAAATCCAGAGTCCAGTTGGAGAGGGATGTGCTGATTCCAAGCTGGCTGAGCTTGGAGGGGATTACAGTATTAAATGCAGAACTGAAATCAGTGAACAGCATTCTCACGTGTGTATTTTGACTGTCCAGGTGGGTGAGGGCAGAGTGAAGTGCCGTAGAGATGGCGTCCTCTGTTGACCTATTGCGGTGATAGGCAAACTGGTATGGGTCTAGTGTAGCAGGGACACAGGATTTTAGATGGGATACAACCAGCCTCTCAAAGCACTTGGCAATGATGGGGGTGAGTGCGACAGGACGGAAGTCCTTAAGGGCCGAGACAGTGGAATGCTTCAGTACTGGCACGATGGTGGAGGTTTTGAAACTAGTGGGGACAGTTGCCTGGGCCAGGGACAGATTGAAAATGTCCGTGAAGACCTCAGCCAGCTGCTCCGCACAGGCTTTAAGCACACGACCAGGTATTCCATCAGGGCCAGTTGCCTTCCGTGCATTCACCTTACACAGAGTGGAGTAAACATCCAGGGCTTCTGATTGGGGAAAAATGTAATTTTTTTGTGTGTAGTCACTCTGCCCACACACCTGTTGATGTGCTCCAGGACAGAGTTGGTGTAAGTGTCAATGTCTATCTGAGAGCTTGTGGTGGGCTGGGCAGCAAACTCACTCCAGTCTGTGTGCTGGAATTGATGCTGAAGAGTGGAGTCATGTACGTTTGATGACCGGGGTATACTTGGGGAGCAGGAACAAAGAGACATGGTCAGACTGACCCAGGTGGGGGAGGGATGTGACTTTGTAGGCATCAGTCACTCAACCTTTGGGTTACGAGTCCGACTCTCCAACCATTAGGCCACGACTTCCCCTCTTTGTATATACATGGTCCAATGTTTTATGTCCCCTTGTTTCAGTTTCTCAGTCAGTTTCTCAGTGCATAAAATTAATGATCTCGCGTTTCGCTTCAGAAAAGATGATCTACTTTGAAAAATACACTTGTCAGTTTGGAAAGTTATGTTTGGGAAACCTTGATGGTGAATCTTTTTAAAAAGACTTACAATGAAAGTATATATAATATATATACTTTCATTGCAAGTCTTTTTTAGTTACAGTTTTAGTAGTTCTTTTCTTGGAATTCTCTTGTAATTTAATTTGCATTGAAAACCTTGATGTGAATGTTTATGTTTTATAGACTTAAAAAACAAAAGTTTTTATTATTTTATTTGTTTGTTTTATTATATATTTGTATATTTATAATATTTATTATTTATTTTATAGGTGTGTTAGTAACTTACTTTTTTTAATTTAAATTTTAGAGTTATTTTATTTTAACAGTTTAATAATTTAATTAGGAACTTGAAACTCGGTATGTTAGTAACTTTATATGCATTACATTTTTAGTATTTAGTTGTTTTTATTTTAATAGTTTTTAATAGTTAATGGTGTGTGTGCGTGTGTGTGCATGTATATATATAAACGCGCTAGAACGACATGTGGGGGAATAATTAATGACATAATTTTCATTTTAGGGTGAAATAACCCTTTAACATATTTACTGACATATCGCTCAAGACTTACTAAAATACAAATTATAATTAAACTTTATTTGGACTACTACTTGTGCATAATGCACATTTCTTAATATTAAGCCTAAAATGTGTGTTAATGTCACTATTGATGAGGATTGTACTATCTTTAAATAATAAAGGTCTTTAAATGCAAGATATATAAAGTGTACCTGAAATGTACTTGCAATAGTTCCATTTTAGCACAATCAAATACACTTCAGCACTACTTCCACACAATTAAAGTGCATTAAGTACAAAATTAGTGGTTCCAATTTAGCAACCTTTAAGGATACCAGTTTAGTACACCAGAAGTACAATTGCAGGGTATTTTTATTAAGCACATACATATGTACATTTATTTGTGTTATACTTATTACATTATATTTTAAATACATTTTAGTATATTTATTTTTCACTAGGTTCATTCATTCATTCATTTCTTCCTTCGTTTTGTACTTTAGTTTGCCGGAAAACCTTGTAGATGTAAAAAATCAATAACAAGTGTATTTTATTTTATTTCATGCACTCAAAACATTTGTTTACTTTATATGCATATTAGAATTTATTTCGTATTTTAGTGTCTAATAGTTTTATTTATTTATTTACATTTTGTCTTGCTATTTAGTTTTGGCAATTAGCATTTTAATGTTTAATTGTTGTTTGGTCACTGTTGAAAATCTATATCTCAGTCAAAGCTAAATATTGCATGTGGGATCATTCAGCTCATTTCCGACACATGCTTAGAGAGTTGGCTTAAGATTTGTGACGTTTGAGTATATGAACGTGTTGTTTTTGTGGATGATGTCCTGTAAGTCCCCCCTGAAGTGTGAATGTAAGCACTGCCCTGTTGAAAAAACCAGCATATGCTGTTTTTTTCAACAGGGTGGTCCTCGCTGTGTTTTGCTGAAATCACATGGATCGTCTTGAGGAAAGTTTCTCATCAGATGTGCTGGAGTGTGTCTGATGCTCTCTGTGATTTCATCGATGTTTCGTGGTTTTGATTGTCCTGTACTAGCAGAGATGCTGTTGTGGGGCAGAAGGCCTTTAATGGTCACTTAAAACAATCAGAGCGGGCTGTTCATGCGCTTGGTGGATAAACAACTCCCTCTTTTCTCTAAAGTTTGGCAGCTGATTACAGAGCAGGAAAGAAAGACAAAACAAGAGACCAGTGTGAAAACACACCTGATTAGGGTGATGATTTGTAAATAATCAAACAAGACTAGTGCTTAAAGACAATAGGCATTAAAGTGATTTTGCCACAGTGTTTGGGGTTTCAGGAGCTCTACTTCATATTGTTACAAACAACAGTTTTTACTATGGTGAAATCAAAAGTTTTAATTTTGACATGTGGGGACGTAACAGCAGACAACTCTCCAATATTTCTGCATTTATGATTGACTTTTGACCACAGTTTCATGTCATCTTTATGTATAGCTACGGTAGCCAACATACTGATAATTCATAAAGAAAGCTTTAGCATATTCATTAGACAATAATTACACAACATTACAGCTGCATCAGAGCGCTGGGTGTTTTAATCACGTACAGTACATCATTTTATATTAAAAAATTATTCTGACAGTAATCTCTACCGTTGCTATAGTAACGAACACAACCTTCTGATAATCATCTGATTTTGACCTGATAAACCACACGCTCTTATTTCAGTGTTGTTTTTTAGTTTGTGGATATTTCAGCAACAGTTTGCTTTGTATATTCAGTTTAACAACATAAAGTGGGTAAACTAAAGAGGGTAAACTTTATCATTCAACTGAACTGTACAAATATGTTTTAAACACTTTTGTAAGTGTCTTTTCTTTCTGTTTTAAATGTGTTTTCTTTGAATGGTTTGACTAAGAGTATATAGGAAAATATAACTTAATTGTGTTTCTTGCAAGCTAAATTTCACACACATAAACAAAAATCTGGCTCTAAACCTCTTTTTTTTTTGTTCAAAGTTGTTTTAGATGAGTATATGGGAACTATCCAAAGCTCTGTTCATCCTAAAGCAGTAAAAACTGCATCTCTATATTCATATGAGTCTTCTTAAAGTTGTGAATTTATTACTTTTTTATTTCTTTTTTTGTATTAACCTGGCAACACATCCCTTTTGAAAATATAACCATGGTTTTATATATATAACATTGTTATTACACTTTTACCATAATAAAACCATGATTACTTTTTTTAAAAGGGATTTGTATTTGTGTAGGCTATACTTTCTTTCTTTTTTCTTTGTCTTGTTTTTATAACTGTACTGCCTTAATGGTTTAATAATAGGCTAGTTATATAGTCCCGATCTGAATCAAATGATTCGCAATACACTTGGAGCTCTTCGAATCATTTTGTGATGCAAAGGTTTTCAGAGTTCAAAAAGCTCAGTTTCACCCATCACTACTTGCTTTTTAAAATCATCACAAGCGATGTCGAAATTCAAAAAATGTATTTATTGACCTGGTTTTGCTAGTGAATCGCTTGAACTAAATGATCATGTCACGAGTTTGAATCAGTAGGAGCGGTTCCAGCGTAAATGACTCACTCAATTGAATTGGTTCGTCTGTTCCTCCTCTTTTCGCGTCTTCTTCAGTCATGTTTGCACGACACTGTCAGCACTACTACTGGCTTAGCTCGCTAGTTTTATGACATTAACTGAAATAAGCGAAAAAGTATGATTTTTACAAATAAAATATCCATATTTCCATTCCAAAGATAACATCCAACACAAATCTTGGAACATATTCAGGTGATGTAGCCGGTTTACTGCTAACTAGTGAAACACTCCATTAATATAACGAGCTGCAGCTCAAAATACATGTTAGATGGAAACATTGTGCATTATGATGGAGTTTGTAGCTTAATTCACTATATTTTAAATAGTTTGAGCTGCAGTTCAGTTGCTGACAGTTCAAGAGGAAATCAGTTGAAAGCATCCAGTCTCTCAGACCATTGAAGTGAATGTTCAATTTATCAGTATATATTGTAATAAATTTTGAGCAATTGTTGTTGTATCTTATTGTATTAGTCTGTATAGAGTTATAGTCAATGTAAAACTGACTTCAGGACACTGAAGCTGGAGACAGATTTATTGATAGAGTGAATCACGGTTTAGTTTGCTGAGCTGATCTTTTGTTCATTGGGAGTTTCTAGTCTTGAAGGCCACAGAAAACAGGCTGTTTTTGCTTTCAGTATCTGTTTAGTTTCAGTAAAATTAATGCTGATTTCGATTTTATTCAATTCAGGGTTCAATTGGTGATTAAGTTGAAGCAAATTAAAGAAAATTAATCAAAGAAGTTAAAGAGATTTTTATTTAAGTGTGTGTGTATTTATATATTTTATAACTGTTGTTGTTTATTAAGTATTATTATTCAATAAATAATATTTTATATAAATAATAGTAGCATCTAATAATAGTATTTAGTATTGGGAAACAGTGTGCGTGTTCGTGATGGTGATTTTAGTTTCATTGTTCCGCCATTAGATGGCGACAAGAGACTGTTTTACGAGTCAGCAGTAAAGACTTTTAAATTGAAAGAGACTGAAATGGGGTTGTAAACAAGGAAGTTATTTTTACTTTCAACAGCAGCTTGTAAAACACAGCCAACAAATGCACTGAGCAGCGCTGTCATCGGAAATTACCCTTAACAGAGGAAAGGATAATACGACAAAGATATCGCTTTCCTCAGCAGACATTCAAACTAATGTTTTATTGTGAATATGAGATTGAACTGAAGAATGAATGCTGTATTAGATGCAGGTAATCACACTCGCTCAGTCCATCTCTCTCTCATAACTTAAAGTTGTGAATTTATTACTTTTTTATTTCTTTTTTTGTATTAACCTGGCAACACATCCCTTTTGAAAATATAACCATGGTTTTATATAAATAACATTGTTATTACACTTTTACCATAATAAAACCATGATTACTTTTTTTAAAAGGGATTTGTATTTGTGTAGGCTATACTTTCTTTCTTTTTTCTTTGTCTTGTTTTTATAACTGTACTGCCTTAATGGTTTAATAATAGGCTAGTTATATAGTCCCGATCTGAATCAAATGATTCGCAATACACTTGGAGCTCTTCGAATCATTTTGTGATGCAAAGGTTTTCAGAGTTCAAAAAGCTCAGTTTCACCCATCACTACTTGCTTTTTAAAATCATCACAAGCGATGTCGAAATTCAAAAAATGTATTTATTGACCTGGTTTTGCTAGTGAATCGCTTGAACTAAATGATCATGTCACGAGTTTGAATCAGTAGGAGCGGTTCCAGCGTAAATGACTCACTCAATTGAATTGGTTCGTCTGTTCCTCCTCTTTTCGCGTCTTTCAGTCATGTTTGCACGACACTGTCAGCACTACTACTGGCTTAGCTCGCTAGTTTTATGACATTAACTGAAATAAGCGAAAAAGTATGATTTTTACAAATAAAATATCCATATTTCCATTCCAAAGATAACATCCAACACAAATCTTGGAACATATTCAGGTGATGTAGCCGGTTTACTGCTAACTAGTGAAACACTCCATTAATATAACGAGCTGCAGCTCAAAATACATGTTAGATGGAAACATTGTGCATTATGATGGAGTTTGTAGCTTAATTCACTATATTTTAAATAGTTTGAGCTGCAGTTCAGTTGCTGACAGTTCAAGAGGAAATCAGTTGAAAGCATCCAGTCTCTCAGACCATTGAAGTGAATGTTCAATTTATCAGTATATATTGTAATAAATTTTGAGCAATTGTTGTTGTATCTTATTGTATTAGTCTGTATAGAGTTATAGTCAATGTAAAACTGACTTCAGGACACTGAAGCTGGAGACAGATTTATTGATAGAGTGAATCACGGTTTAGTTTGCTGAGCTGATCTTTTGTTCATTGGGAGTTTCTAGTCTTGAAGGCCACAGAAAACAGGCTGTTTTTGCTTTCAGTATCTGTTTAGTTTCAGTAAAATTAATGCTGATTTCGATTTTATTCAATTCAGGGTTCAATTGGTGATTAAGTTGAAGCAAATTAAAGAAAATTAATCAAAGAAGTTAAAGAGATTTTTATTTAAGTGTGTGTGTATTTATATATTTTATAACTGTTGTTGTTTATTAAGTATTATTATTCAATAAATAATATTTTATATAAATAATAGTAGCATCTAATAATAGTATTTAGTATTGGGAAACAGTGTGCGTGTTCGTGATGGTGATTTTAGTTTCATTGTTCCGCCATTAGATGGCGACAAGAGACTGTTTTACGAGTCAGCAGTAAAGACTTTTAAATTGAAAGAGACTGAAATGGGGTTGTAAACAAGGAAGTTATTTTTACTTTCAACAGCAGCTTGTAAAACACAGCCAACAAATGCACTGAGCAGCGCTGTCATCGGAAATTACCCTTAACAGAGGAAAGGATAATACGACAAAGATATCGCTTTCCTCAGCAGACATTCAAACTAATGTTTTATTGTGAATATGAGATTGAACTGAAGAATGAATGCTGTATTAGATGCAGGTAATCACACTCGCTCAGTCCATCTCTCTCTCATAATACTCCATTCTGCATAATATACAGCTTTTAATACAGTAATACAATAAGCTTTCAATGAAGCAACTCAAAGTTCCTTCGTTACTAGTTCTAAAGTGACATTTTCGAATTAGTAATGGAGGCTTGAGCTCAGCTGTTAAACTGTCAACTTTAGATTTGAATCTGTGGCAGAAGGAAGTAGTTCTGCAAAAAAGAGGGCTTTTAAAGACACTGCATTGTTGTTTCTTTTTTACCTACACACTTGTGGCGTTGAACTGCTGTATAAACGCAATATCATATTGCTGTATATCAGCATAGCTGTGATTACCTACAGCCAAATCACAGCCATGCTGATATACAGCCATGTTGCACTGCTATCTCCAGTATAGATGTCTCATTTGATTGTAATTATAATCCAGCTTTCATGAATTGCTGTGTGCATGTAATGTAGACATGTGTTAGGTGTTGATTTGAGACTCATTGATAAAGAGCTGACTGAGTGCAGAGGTCAGTAGATAAGACATCTGGACATGAGAAGGCATTTCTGCTGCAGATGGAGCAGAGAGATGAACATGAGAATGTGAATACTAAGCAGAGATAGATGGAGCCGCTACGAGCGAACAAGAACGATGAAACACGCATGTTGTTGCCACCTGGAAGCCTGGAGGAGTTCATGCGGCGAGTGAGTGGGAGGCGACTGGGCCGATGATGGGTTTCTTGTCGCCCTCTCTGTCATTTCAGAGATTAAAAATAACCCAGCGTCTGCACTCCTTCCTCTTTCGCTTGCTTGCTATCCGTCCTTATACATTGTTATTAGCTTATGTGTTAAAAACATTCACACTGATCACACCTGCATTCAGATCTGATCTCGAGGGAAACAAACATCACAAATGAGACTTTTTAACAGCTCAATCGCTTCTCCTAGGCAGTAATACAATTGAATTGAGAGCAGAAAGAGACTTCAGCTCAAATGTCCATGTGCTTTCCATTTTATATCATTACTGTCTTGGAGAAATGTTTCTCTACAGAAGAAGAAGAAGAAGAAGAAACACACACACACACACACACACACACACACACTCGCACACACAAAAGTTTATTTGTATAGTGCTTTGTTTTGGGACGTGACCTAAAGACAATGACGAGTTAATATTGAGAAGTGGTTCTTCTGCTACAGGTAACAACTCTTTTAGTAATTTAGTGGGTACAGGATCTAACAGGCATGTTGTTGGTTTAGATGCAGTGATAAGTTTATTTATCTCTTCCTGTCCTATAGTTGTAAAGCACTGCAGTTTATCTTTTGGTGTGATGAATGAAGCTGAAGTATTATACGCTGTAGAATCTACATTTGTTATTGTATTTCTGATGTTATCTATTTTATCAGTGAAGACATTCATAAAGTCATTACTATTAAACTGTGAGGGAATATTTAGATCGGGTGGCGTCTGGTTATTTGTTAGTCTAGCCACTGTGCTAAATAAAAACCTTGGATTGTTTTGGTTATTTTCTATGAGTTTGCGGATATGCTCGGCCCTGGCAGCTTTTAGAGCCTGTCTATAGCTGGACATACTGTTTTTCCATGCAATTCTAAAAACTTCCAAGTTAGTTTTTCTCCATTTGCGCTCAAGATTACGATTTTACGAGAGAATGGGTATTACTGCTGTACCATGGCGCTGTTCCTGTCCTCGTTGTGTGAATTCGTATCCAGCTGTGTTTGATTAATTAGTTAATTTGCTCCCAGGTGTGTCCCATTGGTGTCTGTGTATTTATAGTGTGTTCTGCCCCTTGTTTCCCGTCCGCTGTTAAATGTCATTCATAAGTTTCAGTATTTGTATCCCTTTGTTTATTGAATTAAATTCTAGTTCACGTATTCTCCAGCGTCTCCTCATTCGTTCGTGCCGCTCGCCCTCGCCAGCTCTCTTGAGGGGGAAACCCTCGTGATGCTGTTCAGGCTCGGGATGACTTTCCATCGCCCCGCGGAGCTCCCAGACACCACCAACCTCGACTGGAAGGAGGCAGTCATCCGGAGTCTGGAGAGCCTCCGATCCCAATCCGGGACCCCCCCTTACTAATCACCTGTAACCAAGGGAGGAGGATGAGGAGGAAAAGACTGTTTACAGCCCTCATCCCAGCCCCAGAGCTCGCTCCAGTGTCGGTTCCAGATCCCCAGTTAAGCCCAGGGAGGGCTCCAGATCCCCAGTTAAGCCCAGGGAGGGCTCCTGATCCCCCGTTAAGCCCAGGAAGGGCTCCTGATCCCCCGTTAAGCGCAGGGAGGGCTCCTGATCCCCCGTTAAACCCAGGGAGGGCTCCAGATCCCCAGTTAAGCCCAAGGAGGGCTTCTGTTCCCGAGCATAGCCCGCGGAGGGCTCCTGTTCCCGAGTTTAGCCCAGAGAGGGTTCCGGTCCCCGAGTTTAGCCCGGTGAGGGTTCCAGCCCCCGAGTTTGGCCCAGTGAGGGCTCCTGCCCCTGAGTTTAGCACAGTAAAGGCTCCAGTCCCCGAGTTTGGCCCAGTGAGGGCTCCAGCTCCCGAGTTTAGCCCAGTGAGGGCTCCTGCTCCCGAGTTTAGCCCAGTGAGGGCTCCTGTCCCCATGCTTAGTCTAAGGAGGGCTCCAGTCCCTGAATCCCCTCCAGAGCGCCCTCAAGTGCCCGCTTCTCCCGAGCGCCCTCAAGTGCCCGCTCCTCCAGAGCACCCCCTACAATTCCTAATTTCCCCCAAGAACATTTTTTTTTGGGGGGGGGGACCGGCTACGGTCACGGAGAATCCGCCATGGCCTCCTGAGTCCCCTAATCCGCCATGGCTCCCTGAGCTGTCTGCTCCGCCATGGCTCCCTGAACTGTCTGCTCCGCCATGGCTCCCTGAGTTCCCTGCTTCGCCATGGCTTCCTGATCCGCCCAGGGCGCCTGCCCCCCCTCCCCGATGGTACTGTTACGGGACGCGCCGTCCGGGAGTGGGGCGATCTGTAACGTGTATGTTCCTGTTTTCCTTATTTGGTCTTTCCTGTTCCTGTCCTCGTTGTGTGAATTCGTATCCAGCTGTGTTTGATTAATTAGTTAATTTGCTCCCAGGTGTGTCCCATTGGCATCTGTGTATTTATAGTGTGTTCTGCCCCTTGTTTCCCGTCCGCTGTTAAATGTCATTCATAAGTTCTAGTATTTGTATCCCTTTGTTTATTGAATTAAATTCTAGTTCACATATTCTCCAGCGTCTCCTCGTTCCTCCCTCGTGAAGTGTGACAGGCGTAGTACGTTTTTCTCTAAAAATAAAAAATAACAGACTTACACTACCATTCAAATGTTTGGGGTCAGTAAGATTTATTTATTTATTTATTTTTTTTACAAAATTAATACTTTTTTTTTTAAATCAAGGAAGCAATAAATTGATTAAAAGTGCCAGTAAAGACATTTATAATGTTACAAAAGATTACTATTTCAAATAAATGCTGTTCTTTTGAACTTTCTATTCATCTGTGAATCCTGAAAATAAAATGGTTTCCACAAAAATATTGGGCAGCACAACTGTTTTCAACACTGATAATAATCAGAAATGTTTCTTGAGCAGCAAATTAGAATGATTTCTGAAGGATCATGTGACACTGAAGACTGGAGTAATGATGCTGAAAAATCAGATTTGTTCACAGAAATAAATTACATTTCAAATTGTAATAATATTTCACAATTTTTACTGTATTTTTGATCAAATAAATG
This sequence comes from Sinocyclocheilus rhinocerous, assembly GCF_001515625.1. Classification (NCBI taxonomy): domain Eukaryota; kingdom Metazoa; phylum Chordata; class Actinopteri; order Cypriniformes; family Cyprinidae; genus Sinocyclocheilus; species Sinocyclocheilus rhinocerous. The sequence goes on along the minus strand of NW_015638936.1, from coordinate 573,215 downwards.
CAGCCTTGGTGAGCAAAAGAGACTTAAAAAATCTAACCAACCTCAGACTTTTGAATGGTGATTTTAGATCCTGAGACCAAGTTGACACTAAAAAGAAACTTAACTCAGATCTCAAGTTTTCTGAGTTGTGCAAGAAAAACCGCTGAGAATAACTATCCCGTGTCCATCCTCCGTGACTCCAGGGGGCGAGAGACAGCTGGTGATTAAGTGGCGGTAAAGAAGGTCGATTTTAAGTCAAGTAACCTTGTAAGATGTCGCCCCTCGAGGCTCATGGCATCACATCGTGGTGTTTTATTCATCCAGCCTGCGGAGAGAGCGAGCAGTAAAATATATCTGAAAGGATAAGAAATGTCCTTGTGAAAAGACGCCTGCATCATTTTTTATTTATCAGTTTTTTGGCTGCTCAAGAAGGTCAGTCTCAGAAAATCCAGCGGGTCATGGCAGTAGAGCTGTGAATTTATATATTTCCTCTGACCCCTGTGGTTAACATTATCACAGCCACTGGTTGTCAGGGTCGATTATAAAGCGAATATAATCAAAGGTTTTGTGTGTGTGGCACTGAAACCTCTGCAGACCCGTTACTGGATGGCTCCGACACCTCAATCAATCAGCCGAAGTGTTGGGTCAGTGATTCTTCATCCCCTGCTGATCGAACCTTTAGCCCTGGGTCTTCAACTGTCAGACAAGCCAACACAGACACACCAGTTTTATTTCATACTGTGTAACTCACTGAACTCAGTTCATTACAGGGAATTGAGAACCACTCGTCCCCAATAATACTCATATGAACACATTAATATTCACTGTTGTGTTTATCACACCAACAAATACTTAATACTTAAAGACTATTTATTTTCATATCTTTTAATCTGGACTAAAATATTCCCTAGGTATTGCTTGAAAATGTTCTGATTCTTTATTATTTTTTTGTAGTTGTTTTTTTCAGTTTGAAACATTTGTTTACACTTAAACAATTTTACATTTAAATCTGGACTTAAGTTGGCTGCACACTAGACAATTTTCAAATCTTAACCAATTTTAAAACCATGGGAGGCCACAGATATGAAGAGAGTTTCAACCGAGTTTTAGCCTTATAATCCTCTGAATGCACACACTAGACAATTTGACCAAACTCCAAGACCACACACTTGTTGATTGTAGGGACGATTTCACAGTGACACGAGATCTCACGGAGACTCGCGAGATCAAACATGACTAGAGAAGAAAAACAAATGGAAGACAATCGACGTTAAAGAATATGGGTGATGTATTCTGCTTTCGTGGCATGTTTGTGGCTGCCAAGTTTCAGCTATAGAAGCACGCAACATCCAGTAAGTGACGCTTGCTCGCTCTCATTGGCTATCGCGGGTATCACGTCAGAGGCAGCCAGATCAAGAGTCAGATTTGGTGGACGCTCCGTCTCAATCGGTAACAGTTAAATAATCGCAATGACACCACACAATAGACGATTTTTTGGACAAAAAAAATCGCTTGGGGGCACATCCCCCTATCGTTCGGGGGTGCAAATTGGGCTTAAACTTGGCCTTAAAATCCTCTAGTGTGTGGCCAGCCTAAACCATGCCAGTGTTATTTTAGTATAATTTAATAAAAAAAATTATAATATTTTTTGTTAATATTTTGAATTTTTTTTATTTTTATACTTTCCATTTTTGTTTTAGTTAAATTTTAAGTAATTTTATTATGTGTTTTTGTCATTTATAGTAGCTATATATATATATATATATATTCATTCATTCATTATTTATTTATAGAGCACATTTAAAAAACAACCCAAGGTTGACCAAAGTGCTGTACAGATCAAGAAACAACAAATAAAAAATGAAAAATTACAATCTATAAAGCAACAAACCTTAAAAATAACCGGGTGACCTGGATGGGTTGTGACAGCGTAGAATATCGGATAAATACGTAGGGGCTAGGCCATGTAGTGCTTTAAAAACAAAAACAAAATTGTTTTATTGTTTGACTGGTAGCCAGTGCAGAGAAGTTAAAATAGGAGTAATGTAATCTTATTTTAGACTACCAGTCAGCAGCCTGGCTGCAGCATTTTGAACCATTTGAAGATTCCCGAT
>NW_015638936.1:556140-570909 GCF_001515625.1 Sinocyclocheilus rhinocerous | reverse complement strand
TATATATATATATATATATATTCATTCATTCATTATTTATTTATAGAGCACATTTAAAAAACAACCCAAGGTTGACCAAAGTGCTGTACAGATCAAGAAACAACAAATAAAAAATGAAAAATTACAATCTATAAAGCAACAAACCTTAAAAATAACCGGGTGACCTGGATGGGTTGTGACAGCGTAGGATGTCGGATAAATACGTTGGGGCTAGGTCGTGTAGTGCTTTAAAAACAAAAACTAAAATGTTTAATTCTATTCTCAGTTTGACTGGTAGCCAGTGCAGAGAAGTTAAAATAGGAGTAATGTGATCGTATTTTCGACTACAAGTCAGCAGCCTGGCTGCAGCATTTTGAACCATTTGAAGATTCCTGATAGATGCTTGGTTTGCTCCATAATAGAGTGAATGACAGTAGTCAAGGCGTGAAGTAATGAATGCATGGATAACTATTTCAAAATTCTTTAGAGAGAGAAAAGATTTAACTTTTGCGAGATGTCGTAGATGAAAAAAAAAACATGATTTGACAACAGAATTAATTTGTTTGTCAAACTTGAGACCTGAATCAAAAAACACACCTAAATTTTTTGCACATGGAGTAACATAAAAACTTAAATCGCCAAGGTCCAGATCGCCAAAGTCATAAAAATCACTTGGACCAAACAGTATTACTTCAGTTTTATTCTCATTTAAGGCCAAAAAATTGTGTGAGCCATAATTTCACTTCCTGTAAACACGCTAGCAGGACCTCTATGGAGTCATTATGTTTAAATGGGAGGTAATTGGGTGTCATCATCGTATAAGTGAAATGATACTCCATATTTGGAAAAGATGGAACCCAGTGGCAGCAAGTATAAAGAGAACAATGTTGGAGCAAGAATAGAACCCTGTGGAACACCACAGGAGAGATGTGCTGCTGAGGAGGTATGTTTCCCGATGCATACAGAGAACTTCCTGTTGGTAAAAAAAACAGGAAACAATTTAGAAAGGTGCCCTGAATGCCTACAAGATTTTCCAGTCAGGAAATAAGAATTGTATGCTCGACCATATCTAAAGCTGAGCTGAGATCTAAAAGAATCAGAGCAACAGCACTCCCATTATCTGTCATTGGTAACTTTCAATAGAGCAGATTCAGTGCTGTGTAATTTTCTAAAACCCGACTGGAAAGTATCATAAAAATAATTTGAATTCAGAAAAGAGTGTAGTTGAGTAAGTACAACCTTTTCTAAAATTTTTGAGATAAAAGGAAGATTAGAAATGGGTCTGAAATTACCTAAATCAGACACATAAAGATTTGGTTTCTTCAGAAAAGGAGAAACTGAAGCATGTTTCAGGCAGCCAGGGACCGTACCAGTACTCAAACGCATGTTAATAATAAACAGGAGATCAGGCCCTATAATATCAACAATTTGCTTAAAAAAGTGTGAAGGGATACTATCATACGGACAAGAAGTAGGTTTCAGGTGATCAATAATGTCTTTACAGGTCTGGAGAGAAATTAAATCAAACATGCTCCAGGTAGAAGAGCACCTAGTTATTTCGGAAAAGGCATAAGGAGTCACCAGTGATTGTGGTCTTGACCTTGTTGTCTTCTCAACAAAAAAACGACCGAAAGTTTTCACATAAGAGATCAGACACATCGGAGAAAACCTCAACAGCAGGGTTTAAAACAGCATCTATTGTTGAAAATAGAACTCTTGGTCTATGGTGATTTTTTGTGACAATCTCTGAAAGAAATTTAGATTTAGCAGACTTAACAGCTTTCTGAAAAATGGAGAGAGACTCCATTAAAATGTCATAGGACACCTGCAGCCTGTCCTTATGCCATTTGCGTTTTGCTCATCTACAGTTTCGTTGGAGTGAACGAATAGAGTCATTAAACCAAGGAGCAGCTTTTTTTAGTAGATCGCTTAATCTTCAAGGGAGCAATGTTATTAACAATAATACTAAAAAAAAATGTAAATATGCGTCAGAATCAGAGCTTTCTGAAAACCAGTTTGTGACTGACAATTCATCAACTGCCTTGTAAGCGATAGCAGAATCCTCGCAGGCTGTAGGAGGAAAATAACGAACCCAACGGGCCTGAACAGGTGTAGTACTTGATCGATGAGGAAGGGCAGTGGTGGAGGGCACAGATTTATGGTCAGAAAAACCATTGTCTCCAATCTCCATGTCCGTAATGGAAAATCTGTGGGAAAATACCTGGTCCAAGATATGACCATGAATGTGCGTAGGACTTTGCACCCATTGAGAAAAACTAAAAGAATCCATAAGATTACAAAAATCCTTGGATAGCGGTTTACCAGGACGGCAGATGTGAATATTAAAGTCACCAAGCAATAAAATTTGATCATACATGGTTACTACATTCCCCAAAAATTCATTCAAAAAAGCATTATTAAACTGTGGGATTAGGTAAACAACAGCAGATAATACTGGATTTGCCATGTCCATTAGAGACATTTGGACCTAAAAAAAAAGTCGGGATAATGCGGCCGTGAAAAGAGTTTTTACAAACAACGGCCAATCCTCCCTCACGACCAGAGGATCATGAAGAGTTAAAAAATGAGCAGTTTTGAGGAACGAGTTCAGAAAAAGGACTTAAGTCCCCCTCTGTAGTCCAAGTTTCCGTCATAAACAGAAAATCCAGATGCTGCGAGATAAAGTCATGTAGAATGAAAGTCTTATTTACCAATGACTGCACGTTGAGTAAAGCCATCCTAAGCGGCGGAGGATCGCTCTCTGCTCTCTGAGGGTACACTCCTTCCCCGGCGAATCCATGGAAGCAGACACATCACAGGCACATTGAGGGAGCCAAGGACAATAGGCCGGATCCAACGACGGCGGAAAGACACATCCCGCGCACGCCGTGCAAAACAGCAGGTAGAAACATCCATTCCAGCTTTTGTTCTGATAGCAGTGCCTCCTCGTTTACCGCGTCTTCTGCGGCGTTTCTTACGAAGAATGGCAGAAGGCCGCCGGCATATCCATCCAGAACGATGAGTAGTACGAATGAAAACCACTCCTTATATCGTTGCCGATTTTAGTAACTGAAGACCTAATATCTATCAACAATTGACGATCATAGACGAAGGTTGTCGGCCACGTCTCGATAACAGAAAAACAGAAAATACTGAGCAAAAACCATAATAAAAAGAGTGACAGATGGCTGGCCAAACACAACGGCGCCATCTTGATTCCAACTTTTCTCTTCAATATATATATATGGCATGGGAGGCGGACGCACTAACAAGGAGGCTAAATGGCTGCAGCCACTAGCGTCAGTCGCTAGTGCGTCTCTTGATATCAGGGGAGTGAGGTTTACCCGCACGGCACCTACCGCTGGCCTCCGTTACACTCACCCCCCTAAACCTCACTCCCATCCGGGTCACGGCACCAATGTAACCCCTCTCTCCCGGGTCCTCACCGCCACACCTCGCTCTCATTCCGAATGGGTCTCATTTATAGCAAAAGCAGATAACTCCACATTTAATGTTTTAGAGTTTAAAAAAACACTGGTTTAATCTTTGTAATCTCCTCATATGATAATCTAGACGCCTGACAAACGTTGTTGTTGTTGTGATCATAAACTGTATGGATGTGATTACACGCAATACACGGAGCTTTTCCCTCACCATTGTAACGCGCTGCTTTTGCAAGCTTCCGTGAAAACCCCTCACCATTGTAACGCGCTGCTTTTGCAAGGTTCCGTGAAAACGTTTCAGCTTTTATTTTCCTTTTTCGCCCTGAAGAAGATATCACAGGTTCATCAAGTTCGTCGAAATGATCCTCGATCACTTTTAGTCAGCTTTGACGAAACTCCTCTCAGCTAGCACGTCTTTTCAAAGTGAAAGTAGCCTTGTCACCTGACCTGAATACAGCGCGCTGATTCGCTGAAATGGATTTATCGGCTTCTGTTCAAAAACAACAAGGGTGCTTGACGGCTTCTACAGTAAAACGTGAACTCGCGATGCCTTGACAAAACGTGTTTAGGGTTCAGATCGCGCTATATGTGGAGAATAATGCACTGCTATCAGCTCTTTTTTTTTTTTAAAGTGGCGTTTATCGGTTTTTGCAAATGAACTCTTCATATATATTAAACAAAATAAGATAAATTACTATTGTAATAATACTATTTCACTCTACATAAAAATAAACTGCTCAAGTGTAAATTAAAATTTCATGTATAGCTCCGAAATGCGCTGTACATATATTGAATTTAATAATTTATTTAATGCACTTCATTCACAATTTGATTTGAATTACTGAAATAAATGAACTTTTCCACGACATTCTAATTTATTGAGATGCACCAGTGTATATATATATATACAGTATATGTCTGTAGAGTTTTTTATAAATTTTTATTTCAGTTTTATTTATTTTAGTGCATCTAAGTAAACTAAATTAAAATGAGAAATGAGAATACTTTTTATATTTTATTTTATTTCAGTTAACATTTATTTCACACAATGAATTTTATTTTATTTTTTCCTTATTTATTTTTATTGTTTTAGTTTGTATTAGTTTTAGTTAACTATAATAACCCGGAAATATGCCCTAGATATTGATTGAAAATTGTCCTTATGAAAATTGTTCTTTATAGATGAAATATTTTATAATAGAAACTTTTGTTTACTTCATTTCCCCCCCCTCCATTTTAATCTGGATTAAAACATGCCAGAAAAGATATCAAGATATTGATTGAAAATATTCTGATAATATATTATTATTATGATTATTATTATTATTATTATTAATAAAAGTTGTATTCTTTTGCACTTTAATCTGTAACATTTGTTTTACTTTATACATTTTTATGGTGTAGTTGTATTGTTTTTAAATCTAGAGTTCTTTTTGTGGTAAGAAAAAAGTTATTAAACTTGTTATTAAGAGGACAGAACGTTTTGTAACTTAATTCAATATCATGATAAATGCATCAGCAATTATTGTTATATTAAAAATGTATAATTATTTGTTATAATTGTTAATAAATTATTAATATAATTTTGTCATATGGCTTGCCACAACATTGCTTCTGCAGTTTTTTGTTTTGTTTTGTTTTCTTGAGTGCTAATGCAAAATTTAAAACTCACAAAATAATGCAAGTGCATAAAATATATACACTTGCATTATTTTGTGTTTTAAATTTTGCATCATGTACAATGTTAACCAAGCATTTGCATACTTGATTATTTCTGGCCTTAAATAGTTGCATTCCACTGCATTACTTCTCTCCTGTCGAATGCATTTTTCAAATAGCGTGCAGACGTGAAGTCAGTCATGTATAATTTCCTCGAAGAATTATGTGCACTATGCATGCTGTGATCTACTGCTGCACAGCAATTTCAGCAATCACGTTCAACAGTTGCAGCAGAAGCTGGTGAATTAAAGGCGGCGCGGCTCAAACGTGCTGCGCAAACACAAGCTAATCTTTGCTCTCGGGGCAGCGGGTTTGAAGTTTCTGACTTCTGCTCGCTGCCAATGTGACATAACATCAGCCGTCGTCATGGTGACACACTTTTTGTTGTCCTCTGCGTCAGCTGTTTGTCCTGGCCTTCAAAAGAGAAAGAAAAAAACATAAAATGCATAAAAATGCTGAAGCATCAGATAGCGTTTGCAAAAACATGCACGCCTGGCTGCGCTGTTTATGTGTGCGTGTGGCTGTTTTGACTTTAAAAATATCGCTGATCTTGTCATTTTAGCATGGATTATTTTTAATAAAAATTAGATTTTTATCTCTAAGTCAACATGAAACCATATTTGCAACCCTCTAATGTGACATATTTCAGAATGAGTCCAAACAGCTGATAAAAACATCACAAGTAATCCACACGCCAATGTGACATAACATCAGCCGTCGTCATGGTGACACACTTTTTGTTGTCCTCTGCGTCAGCTGTTTGTCCTGGCCTTCAAAAGAGAAAGAAAAAAACATAAAATGCATAAAAATGCTGAAGCATCAGATAGCGTTTGCAAAAACATGCACGCCTGGCTGCGCTGTTTATGTGTGCGTGTGGCTGTTTTGACTTTAAAAATATCGCTGATCTTGTCATTTTAGCATGGATTATTTTTAATAAAAATTAGATTTTTATCTCTAAGTCAACATGAAACCATATTTGCAACCCTCTAATGTGACATATTTCAGAATGAGTCCAAACAGCTGATAAAAACATCACAAGTAATCCACACCACTCCAGTCCATCAGTTAACATCTCGAGAAGACAAAAGCTGAAATAAATCCATCAAGACGTTTTTAACTAAAATACGAGTTCATGATCCTGACGGCACCCATTCACTGCAGAGGATCCGTTGCTGAGCAAGTGATGCAATGCTACATTTCTATAAATCTGATGAAGAAACAAACTCATCTATATCTTGGACGGCCTGAGTGTGACTAAATGTTCACCATATTTTCATTTTTGGGTGAACTATTCCTAAATAAATTCAGCCCAACTGAATGCATTCAGATGTATGGACTGCACTGACTACTAAAGGCTGAATTATATTAGCAAGTTATAGCTCCTAATTCATTTTAATCAGATGAATGCAATGCATTGAGGACTGCTGAGATGTTTTCTGATGAAATAACGGCTTGTAGTGTGATGCAAAGCACTGCGGTAACTCAGCATTGTGTGTAGCTTTATCTCTGTGTCAGGAAGTGAAAGGCATTGTACACAATAAATATTGTTGGCTCTGTGACGAATTGCTTGCATTTCCCAATTGTCGCTTGGGATAAAAGTGTCTAATGAATGCATAAATGCAAATCTAAATGTAAAAGTGTCTTTTAAATGCATAAATGTAAAATGCAAAACCTTATAGGTGTAAATCGCTGCCGGTGTGAACACATTTGTAAGTGTTAGCATCTAAATTCATTCTGTTAAACTTCATCTTTCCTGTGCTTTAGATTCATACGGTGCAGCTTCAGCCTCACATTCGCTGCCAAATGTGAAGCGTTGCAAAGTCCTCTCCCGTTGCATACGAAGTAGTGGGCAAATGTAGCTGAAAAAGCACAGATGCACCGGAAATAGTGCACCATCTGGACACCTTTGGCTCCTGTGATGAGAGATGCTCTAATCCCAATCTCACGTACTGTACGGGACAGATACAGCAGCCATGAGCGGTCAGATGCAGCCAAATCCACTGAAGTCTGCGGTTCTCAGAGAGACAGACCGCAAATCTTGTTTATGCAGTATTAGTGGTTTCTTTAGACCTCAATGAGATCTGTGCTCAGATTTGATCCCTAAAATGTCTACAAAAGTCAGAGATTTCAATATGAACTCATGATCTGAGCTGCTCTTCACATTCATTTTATAGCTCAGTACAGGATTCTGTGATTTTGTAATCGTAGAATTTATTGCAGTATAAAGCAAACTCTGCATTATTTGCAGCCACTTGCATTTTTGTCTAATTTCTGCAATTTTTTTGTAGAAAAAATATATATTAGCATAAGATGGGGGAAGCAATATTAACTAATAAAATCCACACTTTCAGTAATGATGCACAAATGTATTTACAGATAGTTGTACTTGTACTGTCACTAACACAATACAAAAGTACGTCATGATTATTGGTGAGGATATTACTGTAAAAAATAAAATAAAATAATGCCACATATTTCTGCAAATTTTGAGAAAAGCTGCAAGTTTTGTTATTTTAGGCCACAAAAATCAGAAAAAAGATATACTGCAGTATTTCCTCTCAATCAGTAGAAAATATGGTTAACACCCGGTCATGCATGAAAAAAAAATACCGTCATGTACCGTGAAACCGGTATAATTTTGAAAAATACCGTGATATAAATTTTTGGTCATACCGCCCAGCACTACTAAATAGGTCTCTCCTTAAATATTAAGAGATCAAACAACATATTAATGAGTTACTCCAAATTTCACCAAAAGCTTATGGATGTAATTATAAGTCAGATATTTAAGTGAGTTGCTGTTTTTGTCCGTCTTCTTAGGAAGATTCATTCATGTGTTTTGGATGGCTCTTATGGTTTTGCTAGTGAATCGCTTGAACTAAATGATCGAAGTCACGAGTTTGAATCAATCGGTGCGGTTCCAGATTAAATGACTCACTCAATTGAATCGGTTTGTCTGTCTTCAGTCATGTTTACATGACACTGACAGTACTACTACTGGCTCAGCTCGCTAGTGTTAAAAATATGATGTTTGCATATAAAATCCATATTTCCATTCCAAACATAACATCTATATTGAGGTGAGGTAACCTGTTTACTGCTAACTAGTGAAACACTACAATAATATGACGAGCTGCAGCTCAAAATACATGTTAGATGGAAACATTGTGCATTATGATGGAGTTTGTAGCTTAATTCACTATATCTGAAATAGTTTGAGCTGCCGTTCAGTTGCTGATAGTTCAATAGAAATCAGTTGAAAGCATCCAGTTTATTATCAGTATATATTGTAATAAATATCTGAGAAATGATTGTTGTATCTGATTGTATTAGTCTGTATAGAGTGATAGTCGATGTAAAAAGAGCAAATGGGAGAAGCAGATGAACACAAAACAATTACATAGTCAGAATATTATATAATCACAATTTACAAATGATTTACTTCTCTATATATTAATGATTTACATTTAGTTTTGTATTTGTATATTCACACTTAAATCTATGTATTCCAGTTTGCATTTATATATATTTACAGCTATAACTGCATACTCACGATTTACATTTATGCATTCAGATTTATAACTATATATTATGATTTATTTAGTTTCATGCTAATATTTACATATTCAGATTGACTTCTATATATTCTGATTTACATTTATATATTAAAATGTATAACTATATATTCAGATTTACAGATTTTATATAATTATTTATAATTGTTTTACATAATTATCGGCTCTTCATATTATAATATTAATAATACATTTTAATTTACATTTATTTTATATCCAAACAAAACAAATATGTGAACCTGGAGCACAAAAGCAGTGTTAAGTCGCTGGGGTATATTTGTAGCAATAGCCAACAATGGGTCAAAATTATTAATTTTTCTTTTATGCCAAAAATCATTAGGATATTAAGTAAAGATCATGTTCCATGAAGATATTTTGTAAATTTCCTACTGTAAATATATCAAAACTTAATTTTTGATTAGTAATATGCATTGCTAAGAACTTAATTTGGACAACTTTAAAGATGATTTTCTCAATATTTAGATTTTTTTGCACCCTCAGATTCCAGATTTTCAAATAGTTGTATCTCAGCCAAATATTGTCCTATCAAACCATACATCAATGGAAAGATTATTTATTCAGCTTTCAGATGATGCATAAATCTCAGTTTCAAAAAAATTGACCCTTATATGACTGATTTTGTGGTGCAGGGTCACATATGCTTGTATTGTGAAAACAAAACGAATGAGTATAAAATGTAGATGTTTTTATATTTTCTCTCTTTTACTCAGAACATCCTGCTGTACTCAGACCTCCAGGAGTCGACCTTTGACCTGCGGAAGCTGCCGACTCACTGCTTTGAGGCCATGGATCATTTCAGCAAGTGTTTCCTGATCATAAAGCTGAAGCGCGAGCAGGAGACGGATGCGAGAGCGGGAAAGGACTGGAGAGCCGTGCGTGTGGATCTGGTGGCTCCGCCGCTGGAGCGTTTCACTTACGCCCTGCTGGGATGGACAGGATCCACGGTACGAGCACAGATATCTGCACAACCAGTCAGTGCCAGGACTCGATCTCCCAAAAAATCAAGCACGATCCTGACACATCTTTCACATGCTCAGAAAAAAATATTTAGGCATAAATTTAAGATTTATATATTTAAATTGCACATCAAATGTCCATGCATTTGGAGCACACAGTTTTAACATTAATGAACTACTAAACTTAATGTGATGCATATTTGTCAGTTCTATACTAATAAAATAAAAGAAAATAAAATAAAAGAAATCATTGCATAGTGTATTATTAGTTATTTCATTTTATATAAATTAATCATAATTTTGAAATGTATAAAATATATGTATACTGTATACATATATAAAATATAAAATATGTATATAACTGTATACATATATAATATATATATATATATATATATATATTATATATGTATACAGTTAGTTGGTTAATTAGTTTGTTGATAATTTGCGTGAAAATATTACTACATATTGCACAGTGTACACTTAATAGTAACTACTAAAAAGCAATAATAATAATCATTTAAATTCATTATTATTTTTTGATTAAAGAAATTTTGTATGAACTTAAAAAAATGTAACTAAGAATTTTTTATTTTTTATTTTTGAGTGCTCCATCTACAGGGACATTGCCTTAGATTAGGGCGGTTTAAACCATTTTATGCCAAAATCTCCCAAAAATTATCCCTCTTGTACATAGACTAATTTATACTGCATGTAAAAAGTTAAAATTAAAATTGAATGCAAATTTATTTTAGATTTCCATTATATATATATATATATATATATATATACACACACCTGGTTATTTTGTATTTAAAACCCATTTAGAAATCTGACCTGTTTCATTTATGCACACTGTACAGAATTTCCACCTTAAATTGTTACGTATAAAAAAATTTGGCTGTAAAAGTCATTTTAACTTAACTTATATGAAACTGACTTAAAAGCATTTTCATTTAAATGTATTTATATTTTTATTAAAAATTACCTTAAGAAAAATTGTAACTAAGAAAAAGCAATAATAATAACTTTATTTTAAATTAAAAGTTAAATATGTAAATATGTAAAAAAAAACAAGAGAAAGGAAAAATTGAAATCGCATCATATGACCCCTTTACGTTTAAGTTTGTTTGTTTTAAAGCTTTGTAATCCAAAAAGATGCAATTTTTTATGCAGTTCATATAAATCTTAAATGTAGGCCTAAATATTGTGCATACAGTAATCGACAGACTCCACAATAGACTCCATCTATTGTGTTTGTGTCCCATAAGCACAGAGGAAAGTCTTTAGGGGCGTCAGAGACGGATAGAGTTTGACTCGAGCTGTTTATAGACGACCCCTGACCTTGTGCCTGAGCGCTCACGTCCCCTGCGTTGCATCTGCAGGCCGAGCTCGACCCATCAGCTGTAATTACTTTCTCCCACTCACCGCCTCCTGGGCCTCGCTATCCCATGATGCCTTGAGCACCCACGGATCGCTGCAGCCGTTCGAGGACCACCAAGATGGAGAACAGGAGGAAGTTCGTTTCTGAAGCTTATCATAATTAATAAATCATTCCATTATGTGCATCTCATTAGAAGCTGGGAGTACTTTAAAATGAATTCATGCATTTATTAATTAATGCGTTCTCTCTTCATGGCATCCAGTAGTGGTGTTTATATCCAGCCCGAGCAGCCGTGACCTAGAGGAGCTTTAGATAATGACAGAAAACATTTAAACCACTGTATGTTTGAAGAGCTTAATGGAGGAGCGTTTAAAAAGGTCTACTGGCCACCATACGAGTCTCTAAAGAGATCCATTATGCTTAATGCCATAAACAACAGCATCAGTGCACGGTAGTGTGTTCAGGTTCACTTTAAATCTCATTTAACTGCTTTATTTGCTCAAGGGAAATATATAAACAACAAATAACAAACTCCATAATATTGCAGACGCTCTACAGTTTAATGGCTTTATTCTTTAGATTATTCTATTTGTGTACGAGCGGGAACTCACTGTGCTCTGGTAATATTATCTGTAACTGATCAGACGGTCTGATATTATAATGCACAATGTGATTTGCACAAATAGCATGGGTTCCTGGATCAATATCAACATTCATGTGCTGCATTTAATCTCATTGCAGTTTACAAAAACATCTGAGATATTAAAAAGATAACATTTGGGGGTTTATTTTATATTTCCAATGTGTAACATATATATTACACTGTTTTAACATTAATAAATTTAATGTTATGCATATTTGTATGTCATGTATAAATGAAATGGTAATGGTAATTTCTGTAATAGTCCTAATAAATGGAATGGATTTTAAATACAAAATAACCAGCATTATTATATATTTAGAGTTTATTTAGAATTTTTAATAAATTAAATATAACTTATTTATAAAGAAATGTTATAAACAATTTTATGAATATATAATTTTGAATGAAAAATAAAAGCATTTTTATTATCATTATCATTATTATTATGTGTAATGCATTTTGAATATTATTATTTTAAATAAAATTATATTTTTAATACAATTACAAATATATTTTTTCTACGTTTTCTATGTGAATCTAAATTTATTGCTGTGATCAAAGCTGAATTTTCAGCATCATTACTCCAGTCTTCATAGTCACATGATCGTCAGAAATCATTCTAATATGTTGATCTGTGAACAAAAAAATTCAGGTTTGTTGAACAATTTTTTTCAAACTAACTTGGCTGTATGAAGGTGCCATTAAATGCATGATATTACCATGTTAATGTGCAAAGAACATGGTAAAACCATGGCACTCTTAGAAATTAAAATATATGAAATCGGTTTTCCGTTCTTTCTCCAGCTGTTTCTAAGAGACCTGAGACGGTTCGCCAGATTGGAGCGAGGAAAACTGCTGGACAATCACGCGCTGTATGACAAAGCAACGGTACGACACACACACACACACTCTCTCTCACACACACACACACACACACACACACACACACACACACACACACACCTACCTCCTCATGACTGCACTGAACACTGCTACTGATCGGAAATAGAATATGTGAGAAATTGCAACACTCAGTATGACGACTGTGGGAGCGAAGGTCTTTCAGGTCATTAAAAGACCTTTTATAAGAATCACCGGCTGATTCTATTCTCCAGGTTTCATGTGCATTCAACAGATCGGCATGAAAAATACAGGCTTTTTATCATTATATTTGTCATAAATTGAAATGTATTCTTGACAAGCTTCTGAGATTTTCCTTTCGATTAGGAGCTGTACTTCCATGACATGAAAAAGCTGGGAATTGTTGAATATGGAGGCCGTATTTAGAAAGTCAAACTAAACGGCTGACGTGTGGCTGAATCTTTGTCTTCAGATGGTTTACAAGCAGATTTAGCATTCAGTATTTTTATTTTCTGTAGAGAACAGCAGATGTTCCTGTCTCTGCTTTCATCCCATTTAGTGTTGATTGAGTTCAGAGAGCAGGAGTTCCATTAAACTTCCTAGAGGTCCAGTCTGTAATTTAATTGGATTTTTTCTGAAAAAAGAACAAAAGCGATTAGATTAGCGTCTCTACTCAACCAAGTGAATCTGGGCGATTAGACGAACAAATCTTGATGTTGATGACTTGTCTCTACATTGAGTTAGTCTATGGTTTCTGTCCGCTGTTCACATGAATAAACAGTGAGTTGATGATTTTTTTCTGCAATTATGATTCTTGTGTAAATGCTTTGTGAATCTTTTGATGATATATGTTGCTTCAGATGCTCTTTTCTCCATGCGTAGGAAAAACATCATTATAATTAAGGCATTTTGTCTTGATGCAACTAAAGCAAACGCTTCTCTAGAGCTCAAAACACTGGCAGGTGTGTGTGTGTGTGTTAGTTTTAGACCAAATTTGGAACTGAAGAACTGGCGCTCTTTCCATTCATGAGTGTGAATTGAATTGAATTTAATTGAATTGGCCACCGCTCACAGGAAGTTGGATTGGAAATATAAATAGATCTGTTTATGTATTGATCTGCGAGGCCTGGAAACTTCAAGGCTTTTGAAACTTTCAAACAAGCCAACATTCAAAGATTGTTTTTGCTTTATAGTTCAAAATGACAGTCGCATGAATTTCTTTTGAATTTCAGTTCATTTTAATTCTGCTTATTTAAATTCAGCATTGTGTTTGCTACCCCAATTAAAACTCAATTTTGAATCAGGAATTGCATTGGTATTAAATGAGTGTGACACATGATTGCGTTCATTAGACACATCAGAAAACAATCGGGCTTGTTGCTTTGACACCTGCATAGCAACACCCTAGCAACCGCATAGCAACCACTGGAACATTGTGACTAGATTATGTTCATCAGTCACATCAGAAAACAACCAGGCTTGTTGCTTTGACAACTGCATAGCAATACCCTAGCAACCACATAGCAACACCCTTGCAAACACTGGATCATTGTGACTAGATTATGTTCATCAGTCACATCCGAAAACCATCAGGCTTGTTGCTGTGACAACTGCATAGCAACACCCTAGCAACTGCATAGCAACACCCTAGCAACTGCATAGCAACACCCTAGCAACTGCATAGCAACACCCTAGCAACCGCATAGCAACACCCTAGCAACCACTGGAACATTGTGACTAGATTATGTTCATCAGTCACATCAGAAAACAACCAGGCTTGTTGCTTTGACAACTGCATAGCAATACCCTAGCAACCACATAGCAACACCCTTGCAACCAACCCAGTACCTTAGAAACTGCATAGCAACACCTTAGCAACCGCCCGGGGTACCCTAGCAACCGCATATCAACATCTTAGCAACTGCCCCTGGTCCCCTTGCAAATGCATATCAACACCCTAGCAACCACCCTGATTACCTTTGTAACCACATAGCAAAACCTTAGCAACCGCCCCGGGTACCCTAGCAACTGTATAGCAACACCTTAGCAACCACCCCGTGTACCATAGCAACAGCATAGCAACACCTTAGCAACCGCCCCGGGTACCATAGCAACCGCATAGCAACACCTTAGCAGCTGCCCCGGGTACCCTAGCAACTGCATAGCAACACCTTAGCAACCACCCCGT